>NW_025550160.1:15000-27997 GCF_905237065.1 Salmo salar | reverse complement strand
CATAAACACCCACAAGCAGTGAGACAACACATAGACCTACGCAGTAGAGAGACAACACATAAACACCTAACAGCAGTAGAGACAACACATAAACACCAGCAGCAGTAGAGACAACACAAACACCTACAGCAGTGAGACAACACATAGAACTACAGCAGTAGAGACAACACATAAGAAACTACAGCAGTGAGACAACACATAGAACTACAAAGCAATAGAGACAACACATAGAGACCTACCCCAGAGACAACACACACAAATAAAAGCATCAAATAACTGCACAAACAGCCATAGAAAGATCCGATCACTAAACAGCAATAGAGACAGATATGATGCTAAACGGCCATAGAGACAGAGAGATACGATGCTAAACAGCCATAGAGACAGAGAGATACGATGCTAAACAGCCATAGAGACAGAGATACGATGCTAAACAGCCATAGAGACAGAGATATGATCCTAAACAGCCATAGAGACAGAGATATGATGCTAAACAGCCATAGAGACAGAGATATGATGCTAAACAAGCCAAGAGACAGAAATATGATGCTAAACAGCCATAGAGACAGAGATTACGATGCTAAACAGCCATAGACACAGAATACGATGCTAAACAGCCATAGAGACACAGAGATATGATGCTAAACACCATAGAGAACCAGAGATATGATGCTAAACAGCCATAGAGACAGAAATATGATGCTAAACAGCCATAGAGAGCACAGAGATACGATGCTAAACAGCCATAGAGACAGAAATACGATGCTAAACAGCCATAGAGACAGAAATACGATGCTAAACAGCCATAGAGACAGAAATACGATGCTAAACAGCCATAGAGAACACAGAGATATGATGCTAAACAGCATAGAGACAGAGATATGATGCTAAACAGCCATAGAGACAGAGATATGATGCTAAACAGCCATAGACACAGAGATATGATGCTAAACAGCCATAGAGACAGAGATATGATGCTAAACAGCCATAGAGACAGAGATATGATGCTAAACAGCCATAGAGACACAGAGATACGATGCTAAACAGCCATAGAGACACAGAGATATGATGCTAAACAGCCATAGAGACAGAAATACGATGCTAAACAGCCATAGAGACACAGAGATATGATGCTAAACAGCCATAGAGACAGAGATATGATGCTAAACAGCCATAGAGACAGAGATATGATGCTAAACAGCCATAGACACAGAGATATGATGCTAAACAGCCATAGAGACAGAGATATGATGCTAAACAGCCATAGAGACACAGAGATACGATGCTAAACAGCCATAGAGACACAGAGATATGATGCTAAACAGCCATAGAGACAGAGATATGATGCTAAACAGCCATAGAGACACAGAGATACGATGCTAAACAGCCATAGAGACAGAGATATGATGCTAAACAGCCATGAGACAGAAATACGATGCTAAACAGCCATAGAGACAGAGATACGATGCTAAACAGCCATAGAGACAGAGATATGATGCTAAACAGCCATAGAGACACAGAGATACGATGCTAAACAGCCATAGAGACAGAGATATGATGCTAAACAGCCATAGAGACAGAAATACGATGCTAAACAGCCATAGAGACAGAGATACGATGCTAAACAGCCATAGAGACAGAGATATGATGCTAAACAGCCATAGAGACAGAAATACGATGCTAAACAGCCATAGAGACAGAGATACGATGCAAACAGCCATAGAGACAGAGATACGATGCTAAACAGCCTTAGAGACAGAAATATGATGCTAAACAGCCATAGAGACAGAGATACGATGCTAAACAGCCATAGAGACAGAGATATGATGCTAAACAGCCATAGAGACAGAGATATGATGCTAAACAGCCATAGAGACAGACATACGATGCTAAACAGCCATAGAGACAGGAAATACGATGCTAAACAGCCATAGAAAGACAGATACAGTTAAAGTCGGAAGTTTACATACACTTAGGGTTGGAGTCATTAAAACTCGTTTTCAACCACTCCACACATTTCTTATTAACAAACTATAGTTTTGGCAAGTCGGTTAGGACATCTACTTTGTGCATGACACAAGTAATTTTTCCAACAATTGCTTACAGACAGATTATTTCACTTATAATTAACTGTATAACAATTCCAGTGGGTCAGAAATGTACATACACTAAGTTGACTGTGCCTTTAAACAGCTTGGATAATTCCAGAAAATGCTGTCTTGGCTTTAGAAGCTTCTGATAGGCTAATTGACATCATATGAGTCAGTTGGAGGTGTACCTGTGGATATATTTCAAGGCCTACCTTCAAACTCAGTGCCTCTTTGCTTGACATCATGGGAAAATCAAAAGAAATCAGCCAAGACCTCAGAAAAGAATTGTAGACCTCCACAAGTCTGGTTCATCCTTGGGAGCAATTTCCAAACGCCTGAAGGTACCACGTTCATCTGTACAAACAATATTACACAAGTATAAACACCATGGGACCACACAGCCGTCATACTGCTCAGGAAGGAGACGCGTTCTGTCTCCTAGAGATGAACGTACTTTGGTGCGAAAAGTACAAATCAATCCTAGAACAGAAAAGGACCTTGTGAAGATGCTGGAGGAAACGGGTACAAAAGTATCTGTATCCACAGTAAAACGAGGAGGAAAAAGGGATGCTTGCAAGCCGAAGAACACCATCCCAACCATGAAGCACGGGGTGGCAGCATCATGTTGTGGGGGTGCTTTGCTGCAGGAGGGACTGGTGCACTTCACAAAATGGATGGCATCATGAGGGAGGAAAATTATGTGGATATATTGAAGCAACATCTCAAGACATTAGTCAGGAAGTTAAAGCTTGGTGCAAATGGGTCTTCCAAATGGACAATGACCCCAAGCATACTTCCAAAGTTGTGGCAAAATGGCTTAAGGGCAACAAAGTCAAGGTATTGGAGTGGCCATCCCAAAGCCCTGACCTCAATCCAATAGAAATGTTGTGGGCAGAACTGAAAAAGTGTGTGCGAGCAAGGGAGGCCTACAAACCTGACTCAGTTACACCAGCTCTGTCAGGAGGAATGGGCCAAAATTCACCCAACTTATTGTGGGAAGCTTGTGGAAGGCTATCCGAAACGTTTGACCCAAGTTAAACAATTTAAAGGTAATGCTACCAAATACTAATTGAGTGTATGTAAACTTCTGACCCACTGAGAATGTGATGAAAGAAATCAAAGCTGAAATAAATCATTCTCTCTGCTATTATTCTGACATTTCACATTCTTAAAATAAAGTGGTGATCCTAACTGACCTAAGACAGGGAATTTTTACTAGGATTCAATGTCAGGAATTGTGAAAAACTGAGTTTAAATTTATTTGGCTAAGGTTTATGTAAACTTCCGACTTCAACCGTATCATGCCAAACAGCCGTAGAGAGACAGAGATATGACGCTAAACAGGGACACTGCAGACTGCAGAGGGTAAGCTTCAGTTCTGACCAATGGAGGCGAAGAAGATGATGGCGAGGAAGTCTCTGATTGGTTCGATGCAGCCCATGACCTCCGTGGTGCAAATCTGACCCCTGCGAGGAGAGAAGCGCTCCAGCCAGGAAGCAGCCCAGCTCCATGGAAATGTCCAGGAACTCCGTCACCTGGGAAACGCCGGGGAAAAAACATCATTTGACATACATTTGGTAGAATGGATATAGTGTAACAATTTATATCATAAACTCCCTAATGACACAGTATTGCTTTGTATTGGAATGTCCATTGTAGTACTTGATTGTACAGGAAATATATTCTCTGTTGGAGAAGAGAGCTATATCTCACAGAGGAGAGGATAGAGGAGGGGGGAGCTATATCTCACAGAGGAGAGGAGAGGATAGAGGAGGGGGAGCTATATCTCATAGAGGAGAGGATAGAGGAGGGGGGAGCTATATCTCACAGAGGAGAGGAGAGGATAGAGGAGGGGGAGCTATATCTCACAGAGGAGAGGAGAGGATAGAGGAGGGGAAGCTATATCTCACAGAGGAGAGGATAGAGGAGGGGGAGCTATATCTCACAGAGGAGAGGATAGAGGAGGGGGAGCTATATCTCACAGAGGAGAGGATAGAGGAGGGGGGAGCTATATCTCACAGAGGAGAGGAAGCTATATCTCATAGAGGAGAGGATAGAGGAGGGGGAGCTATATCTCAGAGGAGAGGATAGAGGAGGGGGGAGCTATATCTCACAGAGGAGAGGAGAGGATAGAGGAGGGGGGAGCTATATCTCACAGAGGAGAGGAGAGGATAGAGGAGGGGGAGCTATATCTCACAGAGGAGAGGAGAGGATAGAGGAGGGGGAGCTATATCTCACAGAGGAGAGGATAGAGGAGGGGAAGCTATATCTCACAGAGGAGAGGATAGAGGAGGGGGAGCTATATCTCACAGAGGAGAGGAGAGGATAGAGGACGGGGAGCTATATCTCATAGAGGAGAGGATAGAGGAGGGGGAGCTATATCTCACAGAGGAGAGGATAGAGGAGGGGGAGCTATATCTCACAGAGGAGAGGAGAGGATAGAGGAGGGGGGAGCTATATCTCATAGAGGAGAGGATAGAGGAGGGGGAGCTATATCTCACAGAGGAGAGGATAGAGGAGGGGGAGCTATATCTCATAGAGGAGAGGATAGAGGAGAGGGAGCTATATCTCACAGAGGAGAGGAGAGGATAGAGGAGGGGGAGCTATATCTCACAGAGGAGAGGATAGAGGAGGGGGAAGCTATATCTCACAGAGGAGAGGATAGAGGAGGGGGAGCTATATCTCACAGAGGAGAGGATAGAGGAGGGGGAGCTATATCTCACAGAGGAGAGGATAGAGGAGGGGGGAGCTATATCTCACAGAGGAGAGGATAGAGGAGGGGGGAGCTATATCTCACAGAGGAGAGGATATAGGAGGGGGGAGCTATATCTCACAGAGGAGAGGATAGAGGAGGGGGAGCTATATCTCACAGAGGAGAGGATAGAGGAGGGGGAGCTATATCTCACAGAGGAGAGGATAGAGGAGGGGAGCTATATCTCACAGAGGAGAGGAGAGGATAGAGGAGGGGGGAGCTATATCTCACAGAGGAGAGGATAGAGGAGGGGGAGCTATATCTCACAGAGGAGAGGATAGAGGAGGGGGAGATATATCTCACAGAGGAGAGGAGAGGATAGAGGAGGGGGAGCTATATCTCACAGAGGAGAGGAGAGGATAGAAGAGGGGGGAGCTATATCTCACAGAGGAGAGGAGAGGATAGAGGAGGGGGAGCTATATCTCATAGAGGAGAGGAGAGGATAGAGGAGGGGGGAGCTATATCTCACAGAGGAGAGAGGAGGGGGGAGCTATATCTCACAGAGGAGATGATAGAGGAGGGGGAGCTATATCTCACAGAGGAGAGGATAGAGGAGGGAGAGCTATATCTCACAGAGGAGAGGATAGAGGAGGGGGGAGCTATATCTCACAGAGGAGAGGATAGAGGAGGGGAAGCTATATCTCACAGAGGAGAGGAGAGGATAGAGGAGGGGGAGCTATATCTCACAGAGGAGAGGATAGAGGAGGGGGAGCTATATCTCATAGAGGAGAGGATAGAGGAGGGGGGAGCTATATCTCACAGAGGAGAGGAGAGGATAGAGGAGGGGGAGCTATATCTCACAGAGGAGAGGATAGAGGAGGAGGAGCTATATCTCACAGAGGAGAGGATAGAGGAGGGGGAGCTATATCTCACAGAGGAGAGGATAGAGGAGGGGAAGCTATATCTCACAGAGGAGAGGATAGAGGAGGGGGAGCTATATCTCACAGAGGAGAGGAGAGGATAGAGGGGGGAGCTATATCTCATAGAGGAGAGGATAGAGGAGGGGGAGCTATATCTCATAGAGGAGAGGATAGAGGAGGGGAGCTATACTCATAGAGGAGAGGATAGAGGAGGGGGGAGCTATATCTCACAGAGGAGAGGATAGAGGAGGGGGAGCTATATCTCACAGAGGAGAGGATAGAGGAGGGGGGAGCTATATCTCATAGAGGAGAGGATAGAGGAGGGGGGAGCTATATCTCATAGAGGAGAGGATAGAGGAGGGGAGCTATATCTCACAGAGGAGAGGATAGAGGAGGGGGGAGCTACATCTCACAGAGGAGAGGATAGAGGATAGAGGAGGGGGGAGCTATATCTCACAGAGGAGAGGATAGAGGAGGGGGGAGCTATATCTCACAGAGGAGAGGATAGAGGAGGGGGAGATATATCTCACAGAGGAGAGGATAGAGGAGGGGGAGATATATCTCACAGAGGAGAGGATAGAGGAGGGGGAGCTATATCTCACAGAGGAGAGGAGAGGATAGAGGAGGGGGAGCTATATTTCATAGAGGAGAGGATAGAGGAGGGGGAGCTATATCTCATAGAGGAGAGGATAGAGGAGGGGGAGCTATATCTCATAGAGGAGAGGAGAGGATAGAGGAGGGGGAGCTATATCTCACAGAGGAGAGGATAGAGGAGGGGGAGATATATCTCATAGAGGAGAGGAGAGGATAGAGGAGGGGGAAGCTATATCTCACAGAGGAGAGGATAGAGGAGGGGGAAGCTATATCTCACAGAGGAGAGGATAGAGGAGGGGGAGCTATATCTCACAGAGGAGAGGATAGAGGAGGGGGAGCTATATCTCATAGAGGAGAGGATAGAGGAGGGGGAGCTATATCTCATAGAGGAGAGGAGAGGATAGAGGAGGGGGGAGCTATATCTCATAGAGGAGAGGATAGAGGAGGGGGGAGCTATATCTCACAGAGGAGAGGATAGAGGAGGGGGAGCTATATCTCACAGAGGAGAGGATAGAGGAGGGGGAGCTATATCTCACAGAGGAGAGGATAGAGGAGGGGGAGCTATATCTCACAGAGGAGAGGATAGAGGAGGGGGAGCTATATCTCACAGAGGATAGGAGAGGATAGAGGAGGGGGGAGCTATATCTCACAGAGGAGAGGATAGAGGAGGGGGAGCTATATCTCACAGAGGAGAGGATAGAGGAGTGGGAGCTATATCTCACAGAGGAGAGGATAGAGGATAGAGGAGGGGAGCTATATCTCACAGAGGAGAGGAGAGGATAGAGGAGGGGGAGCTATATCTCACAGAGGAGAGGATAGAGGAGGGGGAGCTATATCTCACAGAGGAGAGGATAGAGGAGGGGGAGCTATATCTCACAGAGGAGAGGATAGAGGAGGGGGGGAGCTATATCTCACAGAGGAGAGGATAGAGGAGGGGGGAGCTATATCTCCACAGAGGAGAGGATAGAGGAGGGGGAGCTATATCTCACAGAGGAGAGGATAGAGGAGGGGGAGCTATATCTCACAGAGGAGAGGATAGAGGAGGGGGAGATATATCTCACAGAGGAGAGGATAGAGGAGGGGGAGATATATCTCACAGAGGAGAGGATAGAGGAGGGGGAGCTATATCTCACAGAGGAGAGGAGAGGATAGAGGAGGGGGGAGCTATATTTCATAGAGGAGAGGATAGAGGAGGGGGAGCTATATCTCATAGAGGAGAGGATAGAGGAGGGGGAGCTATATCTCATAGAGGAGAGGAGAGGATAGAGGAGGGGGGGAGCTATATCTCATAGAGGAGAGGAGAGGATAGAGGAGGGGGAGCTATATCTCACAGAGGAGAGGATAGAGGAGGGGGAGATATATCTCATAGAGGAGAGGAGAGGATAGAGGAGGGAGAGGAGAGGATAGAGGAGGGGGAGATATATCTCATAGAGGAGAGGAGAGGATAGAGGAGGGGGAGCTATATCTCACAGAGGAGAGGATAGAGGAGGGGGGAAGCTATATCTCACAGAGGAGAGGATAGAGGAGGGGGAAGCTATATCTCACAGAGGAGAGGATAGAGGAGGGGGAGCTATATCTCACAGAGGAGAGAGGATAGAGGAGGGGGAGCTATATCTCATAGAGGAGAGGATAGAGGAGGGGGAGCTATATCTCACAGAGGAGAGGATAGAGGAGGGGGAGCTATATCTCACAGAGGAGAGGATAGAGGAGGGGGAGCTATATCTCACAGAGGAGATGGGGAAGAGTGAGGAGGAGGAGCTACATGGAACAGAGGAGAGGGGGAAGAGTGAGGAGGAGGAGCTACATGGAACAGAGGAGAGGGGAAGAGTGAGGAGGAGGAGCTACATGGAACAGAGGAGAGGGGGGAAGAGTGAGGAGGAGGTTACATGGAACAGAGCATAGGGGAAGAGTGAGGAGGAGGAGCTACATGGAACAGAGGAGAGGGGGAAGAGTGAGGAGGAGGTTACATGGAACAGAGGAGAGGGGGAAGAGTGAGGAGGAGGAGCTACATGGAACAGAGGAGAGGGGGAAGAGTGAGGAGGAGGTTACATGGAACAGAGGAGAGGGGGAAGAGTGAGGAGGAGGAGCTACATGGAACAGAGGAGAGGGGGAAGAGTGAGGGAGGAGGTTACATGGAACAGAGGAGAGGGGAAGAGTGAGGAGGAGGAGCTACATGGAACAGAGGAGAGGGGGAAGAGTGAGGAGGAGGTTACATGGAACAGAGGAGAGGGGGAAGAGTGAGGAGGAGGAGCTACATGGAACAGAGGAGAGGGGGAAGAGTGAGGAGGAGGTTACATGGAACAGAGGAGAGGGGGAAGAGTGAGGAGGAGGGTTACATGGAACAGAGGAGAGGGGGAAGAGTGAGGAGGAGGTTACATGGAACAGAGGAGAGGGGGGAAGAGTGAGGAGGAGGTTACATGGAACAGAGGAGAGGGGGGAAGAGTGAGGAGGAGGTTACATGGAACAGAGGAGAGGGGGAAGAGTGAGGAGGAGGTTACATGGAACAGAGGAGAGGGGGAAGAGTGAGGAGGAGGTTACATGGAACAGAGGAGAGGGGGAAGAGTGAGGAGGAGGTTACATGGAACAGAGGAGAGGGGGAAGAGTGAGGAGGAGGTTACATGGAACAGAGGAGAGGGGGAAGAGTGAGGAGGAGGTTACATACGGTGAGCATGAGGAATACGAAGGCAGCGGTTCCCAGAACCAGGATCTCCTTGCTGCCTTTAGACTCAGCATGGAGCTTCCTGTAGTATGGACCAATCAGGAAGGACTTGAGGAGAACACACAGCAGTAGTACCACAGCCAGAGAGAACAGGACCTGGGACAGGAGCAGGAGGACGCGCAGACCCCCAAACAGAACACTACAGAACACAGGATAGAACACAGAACACCAGCCTCACAACACAGAACACTGGTTAACAGAGAAAACAGGCCCAGGGACAGGAGAACAGAACACAGGACAGGACCCTCAGAAGACAAAACACAGGACAGGACCCTCAGAAGACAAAACACAGGACAGGACCCTCAGAAGACAAAACACAGGACAGGACCCTCAGAAGACAGAATACTGGACAGGACCCTCAGAAGACAGAACACTGGACAGGACCCTCAGAAGACAGAACACAGGACCTTCAGAAGACAGAACACAGGACCCTCAGAAGACAGAACACAGGACCCTCAGAAGACAGAATACAGGACAGGACCCTCAGAAGACAGAACACAGGACAGGACCCTCAGAAGACAGAACACAGGACCCTCAGAAGACAAAACACAGGACAGGACCCTCAGAAGACAGAACACAGGACAGGACCCTCAGAAGACAGAACACAGGACAGGACCCTCAGAAGACAGAACACAGGACCCTCAGAAGACAGAACACAGGACCCTCAGAAGACAGAACACAGGACAGGACCCTCAGAAGACAGAACACAGGACAGGACCCTCAGAAGACAGAACACAGGACAGGACCCTCAGAAGACAGAACACTGGACAGGACCCTCAGAAGACAGAACACTGGACAGGACCCTCAGAAGACAGAACACAGGACCCTCAGAAGACAAAACACAGGACAGGACCCTCAGAAGACAGAACACAGGACAGGACCCTCAGAAGACAGAACACAGGACAGGACCCTCAGAAGACAGAACACAGGACAGGACCCTCAGAAGACAGAACCCTCAGAAGACAGAACACAGGACAGGACCCTCAGAAGACAGAACAGGACCCTTGGAAGACAGGACAGGACCCTCGGAAGACAGGACACAGGACCCTCGGAAGACAGAACACAGGACAGGACCCTCAGAAGACAGAACAGGACCCTCGGAAGACAGAACAGGACCCTCGGAAGACAGGACACAGGACCCTCGGAAGACAGAACACAGGACAGGACCCTCAGAAGACAGAACAGGACCCTCGGAAGACAGAACAAGACCCTCGGAAGACAGAACAAGACCCTCAGAAGACAAAACACAGGACAGGACCCTCAGAAGACAAACACAGGATCCTCAGAAGATGACAAAACAGGACCCTCAGAAGACAGGACAGGACCCTCAGAAGACAAAACAGGACCCTCGGAAGACAAAACAGGACCCTCAGAAGACAGGACAGGACCCTCAGAAGACAAAACAGGACCCTCGGAAGACAAAACAGGACCCTCGGAAGACAAAACAGGACCCTCAGAAGACAAAACAGGACCCTCAGAAGACAGAACACAACAGTATTAAACATTAGAACTTCTAACACATCTTTGGAAATACATACCTCACTAGCCTGAGACAAGTTTTGGGCCAGGTTGAGTTAGACTGTGCAGGTGTGTATACCCAGCAGTAACTATATGTACACAGGGTGTGTCTAGATCGTAGGGCATATACAGCTGTGTGTGTGTGTGTGTGTGTGTGTGTGTGTGTGTGTGTGTGTGTGTGTGTGTGTGTGTGTGTGTGTTAGCTCACCTGTCCAGGTGGCCAGATGACACCTGTATGAGGGTGGGCATGACTGGCTATGAACAGCCCCAGCTGAACATCCTGCATCACCAACATCCCCAGGAGAACACTGCTGTAGTCCAGCTCACCTACACACACGCACGCACGCACGCACGCACACACACGCACAGACACACACAGGACACACACACACACACACAGACACACGCACGCACGCACACACACAGACACACACAGGACACACACACACAGGACACACACAGGACACACACACACAGATGTAATGTTTGTAGCCAGTCACTCATTTAAAGACAGGTGGTTCTTTAACATTAAAATAAAGAGCATTGGAAGTCTCTCTCTGTCTCTCACACACACACAGTCCGTAGTCTCCATAACATCCTTGTCTGGGTGTCTCTCTCATACACACACAGTCCGTAGTCTCCGTACCATCCTTCTCTCTCTCTCTCTCTCTCTCTCTCTCTCTCTCTCTCTCTCTCTCTCTCTCTCTCTCTCTCTCTCTCTCTCTCTCTCTCTCTCTCTCTCTCTCTCTCTCTCTCTCTCTCTCTCTCTCTCTCTCTCTCTCTCTCTCTCTCTCTCTCTCTCTCTCTCTCTCTCTCTCTCTCTCTCTCTCTCTCTCTCTCTCTCTCTCTCTCTCTCTCTCTCTACACACACACACACACACAGTCCGTAGTCTCCGTACCATCCTTGTCTGGGTGTCTCTCTCTCTCTCTCTCTCTCTCTCACACACACACACACACACACACACACACACACACACACACACACACACAGTCCGTAGTCTCCGTACCATCCTTGTCTGGGTGTCTCTCTCTCTCTCTCTCTCTCACACACACACACACACACACACACACACACACACACACACACACACACACACACACACACACACACACACACACACACACACACAGTCCGTAGTCTCAGTACCATCCTTGTCTGTCTCTCTCTCTCTCTCTCTCACACACACACAGTCCGTAGTCTCCGTACCATCCTTGTCTGGGTGTCTCACTCTCTCTCACACACACACAGTCCGTAGTCTCCGTACCATCCTTGTCTGGGTGTCTCTCTCTCTCTCACACACACACAGTCCGTAGTCTCCGTACCATCCTTGTCTGGGTGTCTCTCTCTCTCTCTCACACACACAGTCCGTAGTCTCCGTACCATCCTTGTCTGGGTGTCTCTCTCTCTCTCTCACACACACACAGTCCGTAGTCTCCGTACCATCCTTGTCTGGGTGTCTCTCTCTCTCTCTCTCTCTCACACACACACACACACACACAAAGTCCGTAGTCTCAGTACCATCCTTGTCTGGGTGTCTCTCTCTCTCTCTCACACACACACAGTCCGTAGTCTCCGTACCATCCTTGTCTGGGTGTCTGTCTCTCTCTCACACACACACAGTCCGTAGTCTCCGTACCATCCTTGTCTGGGTGTCTGTCTCTCTCTCTCTCTCTCTCACACACACACAGTCCGTAGTCTCCGTACCATCCTTGTCTGGGTGTCTCACTCTCTCTCACACACACACACAGTCCGTAGTCTCCATACCATCCTTGTCTGGGTGTCTGTCTCTCTCTCTCTCTCTCACACACACACAGTCCATAGTCTCCGTACCATCCTTGTCTGGGTGTCTGTCTCTCTCTCTCTCTCTCTCTCTCTCACACACACAGTCCGTAGTCTCCGTACCATCCTTGTCTGGGTGTCTGTCTCTCTCTCTCTCTCTCTCACACACACACAGTCCATAGTCTCCGTACCATCCTTGTCTGGGTGTCTGTCTCTCTCTCTCTCTCTCACACACACACAGTCCGTAGTCTCCGTACCATCCTTGTCTGGGTGTCTCTCTCTCTCTCTCTCACACACACACACACACACACAGTCCGTAGTCTCCGTACCATCCTTGTCTGGGCGGGCTCCCCCAGCCAGGAAGCGTGAGACCAGTGGTGTGGAGGATAGAGAGAGACAGGAGGAGATGAAGACAGTCTGGGTGGGACGGACATGCAGCACCTGACCCCACAGCAGCCCTGTAGCTACCATCAACAGACTGAGGTAACATGAACCCTGCACAGAGGTCTTCCACACCTGTACACACACGCATAGGACAGTACACACGTTAAATATACACACGCATAGGACAGTACACACGTTAAATATACACACGCATAGGACAGTACACACGTTAAATACACACACGCATAGGACAGTACACACGTTAAATACACACACGCATAGGACAGTACACACGTTAAA
>NW_025550160.1:0-2500 GCF_905237065.1 Salmo salar | reverse complement strand
AGTCTGATTCATTATGCTCTAAAAAGGGAGAATGATCCTAGATCAGCACTTCCTATTCTGACCCGTTTGTCATCAAGGACGTGGTCTACTATATGACCTATGTGTTTGTTGTTGTTGATGAACCTGTTTTATTGTTGTCCACTATATGACCTATGTGTTTGTTGTTGATGAACCTGTTTATTGTTGTCCTCTATATGACCTATGTGTTTGTTGTTGATGAACCTGTTTATTGTTGTCCTCTATATGACCTATGTGTTTGTTGTTGTTGAACCTGTTTATTGTTGTCCTCTATATGACCTATGTGTTTGTTGTTGTTGATGAACCTGTTTATTGTTGTCCTCTATATGACCTATGTGTTTGTTGTTGATGAACCTGTTTATTGTTGTCCTCTATATGACCTATGTGTTTGTTGTTGATGAACCTGTTTATTGTTGTCCTCTATATGACCTATGTGTTTGTTGTTGATGAACCTGTTTATTGTTGTCCTCTATATGACCTATGTGTTTGTTGTTGTTGATGAACCTGTTTATTGTTGTCCTCTATATGACCTATGTGTTTGTTGTTGATGAACCTGTTTATTGTTGTCCTCCTATATGACCTATGTGTTTGTTGTTGATGAACCTGTTTATTGTTGTCCTCTATATGACCTATGTGTTTGTTGTTGTTGATGAACCTGTTTATTGTTGTCCTCTATATGACCTATGTGTTTGTTGTTGTTGATGAACCTGTTTATTGTTGTCCTCTATATGACCTATGTGTTTGTTGTTGTTGATGAACCTGTTTATTGTTGTCCTCTATATGACCTATGTGTTTGTTGTTGATGAACCTGTTTATTGTTGTCCTCTATATGACCTATGTGTTTGTTGTTGATGAACCTGTTTATTGTTGTCCTCTATATGACCTATGTGTTTGTTGTTGTTGATGAACCTGTTCTATTGTTGTCCACTATATGACCTATGTGTTTGTTGTTGATGAACCTGTTTATTGTTGTCCTCTATATGACCTATGTGTTTGTTGTTGATGAACCTGTTTATTGTTGTCCTCTATATGACCTATGTGTTTGTTGTTGATGAACCTGTTTATTGTTGTCCTCTATATGACCTATGTGTTTGTTGTTGATGAACCTGTTTATTGTTGTCCTCTATATGACCTATGTGTTTGTTGTTGATGAACCTGTTTATTGTTGTCCACTATATGACCTATGTGTTTGTTGTTGATGAACCTGTTTATTGTTGTCCTCTATATGACCTATGTGTTTGTTGTTGATGAACCTGTTTATTGTTGTCCTCTATATGGTCTATGTGTTTGTTGTTGATGAACCTGTTTATTGTTGTCCTCTATATGACCTATGTGTTTGTTGTTGTTGATGAACCTGTTTATTGTTGTCCTCTATATGACCTATGTGTTTGTTGTTGTTGATGAACCTGTTTATTGTTGTCCTCTATATGACCTATGTGTTTGTTGTTGATGAACCTGTTTATTGTTGTCTCTATATGACCTATGTGTTTGTTGTTGATGAACCTGTTTATTGTTGTCCTCTATATGACCTACGTGTTTGTTGTTGTTGATGAACCTGTTTATTGTTGTCCTCTATATGACCTATGTGTTTGTTGTTGTTGATGAACCTGTTTATTGTTGTCCTCTATATGACCTATGTGTTTGTTGTTGATGAACCTGTTTATTGTTGTCCTCTATATGACCTATGTGTTTGTTGTTGATGAACCTGTTTATTGTTGTCCTCTCTATGACCTATGTGTTTGTTGTTGTTGATGAACCTGTTTATTGTTGTCCACTATATGACCTATGTGTTTGTTGTTGTTGATGAACCTGTTTATTGTTGTCCTCTATATGACCTATGTGTTTGTTGTTGTTGATGAACCTGTTTATTGTTGTCCTCTATATGACCTATGTGTTTTGTTGTTGATGAACCTGTTTATTGTTGTCCTCTATATGACCTATGTGTTTGTTGTTGTTGATGAACCTGTTTATTGTTGTCCACTATATGACCTATGTGTTTGTTGTTGTTGATGAACCTGTTTATTGTTGTCCTCTATATGACCTATGTGTTTGTTGTTGTTGATGAACCTGTTTATTGTTGTCCTCCTATATGACCTATGTGTTTGTTGTTGTTGCATGAACCTGTTTATTGTTGTCGGCGTGGTCCTCTATCTCCTCCTCCAGGCGGTCAGCAGCTCTCCTGACGTCCCGAGGATCTCATCCAGCATGGACAGGGTCTTGTTCTGGGCCAGGGCACTCTTCACAGCCTCCACCTGGTGCTTCTCTGCTGCTACCAGCTCTACATACTCCTGTTCCTCCTGGCACACACAGAGAGACAGAGACACAGAGAGAGAGAGAGAGAGAGAGAGAGAGAGAGAGACAGAGAGAGGCAGAGAGACAGAGAGACAGAGAGAGACAGAGAGAGACAGAGAGAGAGAGAGAGCAGAGAGAGAGAGAGAGAGAGAGAGAAGGGCAGAGAGAGACAGAGAGAGACAGAGAGAGA
>NW_025550159.1:5000-10000 GCF_905237065.1 Salmo salar | reverse complement strand
CTGGAATGGCCGCCGTCAGTTCCAGGTGCTCCTTAGGCCGGATAAGGAAGGGTTTGATGGCTTCCTACATCCCCCGGCGGTCTTTTCTCTGGGTTCGGACAGGGGGATGCTCTTTTACACCCGTCAACCCCCCTTTCTGTAAGAAATGTAGGGAGTATGGGCACGTTACAGCTGCCTGCAGTACAGGGAGATGCCGGTTTTGCAAATCGGGGGAGCATGAGGCAAAGGACTGTAGGGAGCCGAAGGAATGCCACGGGTGTGGTAGTAGGCTGCACCTGTTCCGGGACTGTCCGTCCCGTCGGCAGTCATATGCCGAGGCGACGGCAGGCAGAAAGGAAGGAGGAGACTCTGTGGGGGAACATCTGCAAAGAAGGGACCCTGGGTCTAGCAAGAAAGACCCAGAGAAGAAGGAGCAGGAGAGACCATCCTCACCAACGCCCACTCCACGTGCAAGGGCCGGGAAAGAGGTGACATCAGGGCCGTCAGTGAAAGGAGGTGAGGGGTCCGCTATCCAGAAGCCGGAGGTGGAGGAGGCGGGTGGAGGAATGGAGAGCATGGGATCATTACTTGATGGGGTGGAGGGGCTTGGGGCCCTGGTAGAAATGGTGGAAAATCTTCCGGTGTTGGGGTCAAGGGCAGGGGAGTGGGCCTCAGACTCTGGTGTGCCGCTCGAACTCGGGCAGGATGGGAAGGAATCGTCAGTAGGGAGGGTGATCCCGGAACTGGAGCAGGAACCCTACGTCGGCAAGAAGAAGAGGACGAAGCGGAAGGGTGATGTGCAGAAAGAGGTGGGAGGCATAGGGGAAGGGGCAGGCAAGCGTGCGATGGGGGTTAAAGACAGTGCCGCTGATGTGGCCCCCCTGTCCTCACAGGACTCATCCCTCCCTTTACCCCTAGAGGAAATGGACATGACGACCGCTACTCTATCTCTGCATCCTGGGGATGGAGGGTCGCAAGGCTGTTCAGAGAAGCCGGAAACCTCCATCCCCAACCCTTTCCCGGCTTCATGGGCAGATGACTTGGGGGTCTTAGAGGAAGGGGGAGACAGAGTGTCCCAAGTTGTGCGCAAGCAGGTGGGCTCATCTGAGGAGGATCTGTATCCTTCGGATGAGGGGAACATTTTTACTTCCCTGTCGGAGGAGATGGAGCGGGGGAGCATCGGGTGAGCCTCTTGTTTTGTTTTTGTTATTAGTAGGTTGTTGTTAATGTTTTCATTATGGATAAAATTACTTTTGTTAGTTTAAATGTAAGGGGTTTGAGGGATAGGATAAAAAGAAGGGCGGTGTTTAGTTATTTAGAGGGTGTGGGGTTTGATTTTTGTTTTTACAGGAGGTTCACCTAAGGGATGGGGGGATGTTGTGAGGTTTAAGAGGGAGTGGGATAAAGGGGAATCAGTTTGGGGTATAGGGGGGGTTCACTCTTCGGGGTAGGGATCTTGTTTGGGAATAGGGAGGTAAAGGTTGAGGATACTTTTGTTGTTATGCAGGGGAGGGTTTTGGGGGTGGATGTCACATTAAGAGATTGTAGGTATAGATTAGTTGGGGTGTACGGACCACAGGTGGCGGCAGACAGGAGGGAGATGGTGGACTGTCTGACGCCCCTGTGTGTCACAAATAGGCAGTTGGTGATAGGGGGGGACTTTAATATAGATTTAGGGGTAGGGGGGGGACAGCAGTGCAGGCGCCATCACCGGGCTAATGGCTTGCCATGGTCTGGTTGATGGTGGCCTGCACACTACTCCGAAAATGGCCGGTCCCACTTGGCGCAACTCCAGGGGGTTGCGCGGAGGCTTGACTATATTTTTCTATCCAGGTCCTTGGGTCAGTTGTCTGGTCGGCTGTTGCCTGTGTTCTTTTCAGATCACGACGGGGTGCTCCTGCAGGTGAGTTCTCCAGTCTGCCTCTTCGGTAGGGGGTATTGGAAGTTAGATCGGGAGGTGCTGGATGAGCAAGCCTTTGTTAATGCCTTTATTGGTGTGTTTCGGGGTTTGAGGGCCTCCGGTCCATGTGCGAGGGGTGTTGGAGTGGTGGGACTTAGTCAAGGTAAGGATTAGGATCTTTATTATAGGATATTGTAAGAGGAGAAAAAGGGAGGAAAGGAGGGAGGTGGATCATATCCATAGGTTGCTCGAACTCGAGTACGAGGCAGGCAACCTCGGCGGGTCGGTCGACTGGGAGAGATCCACTGCCCTGAAGGCGCAACTCAGGGAGCTGCAGGAGCGGAAGGCTCGAGCTTTCCTGGAGCGTGCGCATAGCGGCTTTTTAGAACATAACGAGACTTGTTCCACAATGTTCTTTAAGTCGGTAAGGGATAGACAGAGTAGAAAGGTAATGTACGGGGTTAGGAAAGAAGATGGTAGTGTAGCTAGAGAGCCGGAGGAGATGGTCAGAGTAACAACTGATCATTTCCGAAGTTTCTTTAAGGAGAGGGAAGTAGATGTAGAGCAGGGAAATGTGTTTTTAGAACACTTGTCCCGGCGATTGCCGGAGGACATTAGAGAAGCGATGGAGGCTCAGATCTCCCTAGAAGAGGTTGAGAGCGCCCTTAGGAGGATGGGAAAAGGGAAGGTACCTGGGATGGATGGGCTGCCGGCCGAGTTTTACCTCAAGTTTTGGGGGATACTCGGACCGGTGGTCCTCGAAGTCTTGAAGGCCATTCTCGAGACGGGGTTCCCGGGGGGATCAATGACCGTCGGTGTGCTGTCACTTCTTCACAAGAAGGGGGACGCCACAGACCTTGGCAACTGGCGGCCATTGACCATGCTGTGTGTAGACTACAAGATACTTGCAAAGGTCCTAGCGGATCGGTTGCGCACAGCCCTTCCCTACGTCGTTCATGAGGATCAGGCGTGCGGGGTAGAGGGCCGCTCTATCAGGTGGAACCTGCAGTTGATTAGGGACTCCATCGCTTGGGTAGAAGATAGAGGTCTGCCTTTAATGGTAGCAGCGCTTGATCAGGCGAAAGCCTTTGATCGCGTGAATAGATCTTTTCTTTTCAGAGTATTAGGTAGATTAGGATTTGGGGAAAAGTTCATAGGATGGATCCGTACTTTATATGTCGGAGCGGGGTGCCGGGTTAGCGTAAACGGTCACATGGGTGACGTTTTTGACCTCTCGTCAGGGGTCAGGCAGGGGTGCCCGCTCTCGGCTCTCCTCTTCGTACTGTACATGGAGCCTCTGGGGGCTGCCATTAGGGCAGACACAGGGGTGGAAGGCTTGTTAATCCCTGGAAGTGGCGGTCTGCGCGTTAAGGTGACGCAGTACGCCGACGACACTTCCTTGCTGCTTTGCAAGGACTCGTGCTTGACAAGGTCCCTTGCCATTATTGGGGACTTCACCCGAGCGTCGGGAGCGGTTCTTAACCACGCAAAGTCTTCCGTTAAGTTTTTCGGAAGATGGCGTGGTAGGACGGATGTGCCCGGGGGGTTATCTCTCTGTAACGGGGCCCTGAAGATTCTCGGGGTTCATTTTGAGACCTCCGGCTCAGCGACGCTGAACTGGAACATGGGCATCGCAGTGGTACAGAGGAAGCTAGCGATGTGGAGGGCTAGGTCGTTGTCTTTTGTAGGCAAGGTCCTGGTCCTCAAGGTGGATGTATTGCCGTCTCTTTTATATTTGGCGTACATCTACCCATTGCCGGCTTGTCTGAGGAGGCCTCTAGTG
Organism: Salmo salar; assembly: GCF_905237065.1. Lineage (NCBI taxonomy): Eukaryota > Metazoa > Chordata > Actinopteri > Salmoniformes > Salmonidae > Salmo > Salmo salar. The sequence goes on along the minus strand of NW_025550159.1, from coordinate 6,338 downwards.
AGGCTAGTGTTTCAGTTCATGTGGGGTGGCAGGTACGAGTGGGTCGCCAGGGCACGCATGCTTTGCCCCATCGGGGAGGGAGGTAGGGGGGTACCACACTTCCCCCTCAAGCTGGACTCAATTTTTGTTTCTTTTTGTTGACAGAGCTTGCTCATCCGGTAGTACACCCGTCCGGTTACCTCCTGCGGGTGTTCTTCTCATACCAGGCGAGAAGCGTAATGGTGTGGTCGAACACGGGTCCTCGGGCGGAACAGCTGCCGTGGCACTTTGGGCACGCGGCCAAGTGGTTACGTGCGCACCCCGAGGTTGAAGTTGCCCGAGTAGGTTTAGACCACAAGCACCTGTACGAGGAGGTCAGACAGGGAGGGTGTCCGACACCTGTGGTGGGTATCCCGGAAGTGGTCTGGGAGGGAGTGCAGGCGCGGGGTCTGGACAACAGGCTCAAGGACCTGAATTGGTTGAGCCTCCATAAGTGTTTGCCGGTGCGTTCCATTATGTACCGGCATAGCTTGCGCGATCCCCCACCTGCCCAAGACCATCTTGTGGTGGGGAGGAGACAGTGCGCCATGCCTTTTGGGACTGTGCCTTTGCCGGAGTAGTGTGGGCTAGGGCACGGGTGTTGTTAGGTAAGGTAAGAGGGGATTTTATTTTGTCGTGGGCTCGGGTAGAGAGAGGAGTAGGGAGAGCGAGGGGGACGGAAAGGGACAGATTTCTACTATGGCTTCTCATAAGCCTCTTTAAACGGGGGGCTGTGGGAAGCCAGACAGAACATGGTAAAGACAGGGAGAGATTGGGGAGTGGAGGGGATAGTGAGGAGGGTGGAAGAAAATGTGAGGGGAGGATGAAGAGGGAGGAGAGGAAGTGGGGGCAGCATGCAGCCCGGGAGAGGTGGAAGGGGGGTTTAGGACTGTGGTAAAGGGAATAGGGAAAAGGAATAAGATAGGTATGGGGAGATAGGGAAATATAGAGATTTAGGAATCTAGTTTATGTGGGTGTTGAGGGGGAGGGAAGATGCTCCCCTGATTTGTAATTTGGGTTTCATTTGTTTTGAAATTTCAAATGCCTTGTGTTGAGTTTAATGGAAGTGATGATTATGATTGTTGATGGTTTGTTTATTATGCTTATGGTTTTGAACAGTAATAAAATCTTTTAATCATCATCTGTTCTTATCAGTTTAATATCTGATACGTCCCCCATCGGGGGACTACATATTAAATGGATTTTTCGAACAGGGAGTCGGAAATGGGGCTTGCTCCGTCCGCTCCACGCATCGACCGGTATTGCAGTACCTCCGGGAATGGTGCAACACTTTTCTCCCATTGTCAAGGAAAAAGAAAT
>NW_025550159.1:0-2500 GCF_905237065.1 Salmo salar | reverse complement strand
GGGGCCGGCGGGTGCAGGGGTCAATTTGTGGGTTATCGCTTCTCGGCCTTTTGGCTCAGATCAAGCTTGGTACCGAGGTGCCCCAAAGCCCGCTGAGCCAAAAGGTCGAAGGAAGGCAGGAGGGAGGAAAGTTTGTTGTTTTTGGTTTTTGAGACACGGTTGGTGTATTTTGCCGCTCTTTTCAGTTTTTACTTTTTTGGAGGAAAAGCAGGAGCGGAGGGAGAGTGCGCCAAGCTCCTTGCGGAGATGGCGCAAAATACTACAGGGAGGCCAGTCCCTAGGATGGGGCTGGCGAATACGGTGCGCTTTTCCTGGAGGGATAAGGCGATGGATCCACTGGACAGAGACGTTTTTGGGAGGACTATCCTGATCGGTATCCTTGGGCTGAAGGTGGAGGAAGTGTTCTGCCTACAAGAAAACCCATTGGAGGGTGCATATGATGTGGCATTGCATACGGAGAAAAAAGCACGACGAGATTCTCAGAAAGGTGAGAGAAGTGGAAAAGGAGAAGCCGATGTCCCATTACGTGGTGACTAGCTTGGCGAGGGAGCAATTTCCGAGTGGTTAACGTGAACATTTACAACCCTTACGTTAAGGACGAGGGGAGGTGAGGGCCTTTCTGGGGAGATACATGGATGGTGTCTCCTCAGGAAGGCACCTCAAAGATTCCCCTGGGCTTTTGGACCGGGAGGAGGGGGGTTTCAGGCCCTCCTAAGAGAGGACCCAAATGGATTGGGTGGATACCTCCATCCTCCGGCGATGTTCTCCCTGGGGGCTGACCGGGGACGTTGCATTATGCCCGTCAGCCTCCTTTCTGCAGGCGTTGTATGGCCTATGGTCATATCCTCGCCTCGTGCGGCACAAAGAAGTGTAGGTATTGTGGATCTACGGAGCACGAGGCGAGGACTGTGACGCGCCCGAAGGCATGTCACGGGTGTGGTATGCTAACGCACCTGTGGCGTGAATGCCCGGCGCGTCAGAGGTCACGCTGCGTCTGCAGCTGGGGGAGCAAGAGCCGGGGATGGGGGTAGAAGGAGGGACCAAGAACAAAGGACTGGAACAGAGGGAGCGGACACACGGGTGGAAGAGGAGGAGAAAACGGAAGCGGGAGGAGAAAAAGGAAAAGAAGACAACAGCATAGTGGAAACGGAAGGGCAGAAGGCTAAAGGAGAGCAGGAGGAGGAAGGAGACAGGAGAGTGAAGGGGCCAGAGAAGACGGCTGTGGAGAGGAAGGAGACGGAGAAGGCAACAGAGAGGGAGGAGACTGGGAAGACGGAGGTGGAGAAGAAAAGAGACAGAAAGGAAGGAGACTGGGAAGAAGGTGGTGGAGGAGAAAGAGACAGAAAGGAAGGAGACTGGGAAGATGGCGGTGGAGAAGAAAGAGATAGAAAGGAAGGAGACAGGGAAGAAGGTGGTGGAGGAGAAAGAGACAGAAAGGAAGGAGAGAGGGAAGAAGGTGGTGGAGGAGAAAGAGACAGAAAGGAAGGAGACAGGGAAGAAGGTGGTGGAGGAGAAAGAGACAGAAAGGAAGGAGAGAGGGAAGAAGGTGGTGGAGGAGAAAGAGACAGAAAGGAAGGAGACAGGGAAGAAGGTGGTGGAGGAGAAAGAGACAGAAAGGAAGGAGATAGGGAAGAAGGTGGTGGAGAAGAAAGAGACAGAAAGGAAGGAGACAGGGAAGAAGGTGGTGGAGAAGAAAGAGACAGAAAGGGAGGAGAAAGAGAAGGCAGTGGTGGCGGGACCAGTAGGAGATGGAGTGAAGGAGTGGGGGACAGTAAAGCGGTGAGATCACGGGTGGAGGAGCTGAGGGAGATGGTGGGGGGCTGCCGGACAATATGAATGAAGCGAGGGGGGGTTGGACGGACGAGGAAAGGAATGTTCCCTGGTTGCGCCCTCCACCAATAAAGAGACCTAAGAAGGGGAGCGCCCGGAAAGCAGGAGGAAGAAGGGTGGTAAAAGGGTGGTGGTGAAGGAAGGGCAAGGGGGGAGAGGATGCTGGGCCCTCGTGGGCTCCCTCTTCTTCCTGTTCTTTACACCCCTGGCAGAGCTGGACCTACCAGGCATGGCCAAGGAATGGGGAATGGAGGAAGGAGAAAGTTTCCTGTTTGGGGACATGGGGTGCTCGAGCCGGAGCCCGGAGGAGGGGGTGGTGGATTTGAGTGGGGGCACAAGACACAGAGTGTGGGTGTGCCGGGTATTGGTGGTGTTTCCAGGGGAGAGGGATGGCGGCCGACGGGGAGCGTCAGGAGTGGAGAGGGCGTCCCCGTCGGTCGGGATGGGGTGAGTTTTTCTTTGATTTTTGGTGTGGGTTTTGGTTTGTAGATGGGAAGGGGAGGGAAAATGCTCCCATGACTTTTGGTTTTTGGGTTTGGTTATTATTGAATAGTTTTGAAATGTTTAATGGAATTTGTGTTTGAATTGATTGATTTGTATAAGATTTTTGTTGGGTTTTGAACGTAATAAATATATTTTATAAAAAAAAATCTGTTCTTATCAGTTTAAT
>NW_025550158.1:0-10982 GCF_905237065.1 Salmo salar | reverse complement strand
GAAACTCCAACCAGAGAAGAAACTAAGAGCTGAAGGGCTGGTCTGAAGAGAGTGAAGCGAGGAGTTTTCAGTGTTCGTCCTACATCTTCACAGCTGGGAGCTGAGTCTGAACATGTGTGGTGGTTATGATTATGATGCTAGGATTATTATCTTGTAGAAACTTTGACATATAAAAACTCATGGTAAACTTTGTAGCGGCATTGTTAGAAAGAGGGAAGCAAAGATTTGTTAGCCAGGCAGGCATTAACCCTGCAGAAAGGAACGGAGTAGGATAGAGAGAGACCAACTACCAGACACACACACATCAGCAGAAGAGACTGTTCAGAGGTAGGCTGCTGTGGGCCAGATAGCCAGGAGAGAAAGATAAAACACACCATAAAAAACACCTATCACAGCACAGGGGAAATTCCACCAATAATACCTCATACAATAATGATGGCAGAGCAATTCTAACGGCAACTTCATAGAAACCATTTTACAAGAAAGCAACCAGTCATCAACATTAGAGGATTTGTATATCTGTATTACTCTCCCAGTGGAGGAGTGCAGAGGGTATGAATGGTGGGGGTCATAGACAAACAAAGGCCTTAAATGTCTACACCTTTTCCAACAGCATGTCATTAGTACCACATCAATACAGTTCAAATAACAAGACACAATAAACTGGCAAGAAATCCCTTTAACTAAAATGTCAACCAAATATGTCTGGCAGGCCAATAAATAGTCCAGCCGATGCTGAACCTCAAAGGGACGAGCATTGAAACACACTAAAAGACTGCTGCAGTGTAAAGCACTTTGGAGAGGAGGAGAGGAGAGTGAGAGAGAGAGAGAGAGAGAAGAGGGAAATGAGAGAGGGGAGAATGAGGGAAAATGAGAGACGGAGAATGAGGGAAATGAGAGAGTGAGGGGGAATGAGGGAAGAGAGAGAGTGAGGGAGAGAGGAGAGAGGAGGGGAGAGAGGGAGAGTGAGAAGAGAAAGAGAGAATGAGGAAGAGAGAGAGAGAATGAGGGAAGAGAGAGAGGGTGTGCTGGAAGGGAGAGAGGGGTGTGCGAAGGAGAGAGAGAGTGAGGGAAGAGAGAGAGAGTGAGGAGAGAGAGAGATGGTGTGAAGAGAGAGAGTGAGGGAAGAGAGGTAAATGAGAGAGGTAGTGAGGGAAGAGAGGTAGTGGAGGGATGAGAGTGAGTGAGGGATGAGAGAGAGAGTGAGGGAAGAGAGAGAGAGTGAGGAAGAGGAGAGTGAGGGGAAGAGAGAGGAGGGGAATATATGGATGAAACATATATATATTTATATTTATAAAACGACAATATATACTTATATAAACATATATATGAAACGCATATGAGTGGACGATATAAGCTGATAAAATATATATATTAAGATGATAAGAGATTATTTTTATGAAACAGAGTATTATTTAATATATTTTATACATATATTATTGCGATAGTTATATTTATTATTATATATTTATAAATACATATATATTTTAATAATACATAATATGATAAACAGAGAGAGTGAGGGAAGAGAGAGAGAATGAGGGAAGAGAGAGAGGGTGTGCGGAAGAGAGAGAGAGAGTGAGGAAAGAGAGAGAGAAAATGGTGTGAAGAGAGAGAGTGAGGGAAGAGGGAAATGAGAGAGTAGAGGGAAGAGAGCGAGTGAGTTAGGGATGAGAGAGCGTGGACAGAAGAGAGAGGGAGGAGGGAAAAGAGAGAGAGAGAGGGAAGAGGAGAGAGTGATGGAAGAGAGAGAGAATGAGGGAATGAGAGAGGGAGAGTGAGGGATATATTTATGAGTAGGAAGAGAGAGATATGATGGGAAGGGGAGTGGGAGGAAGAGAGAGAGGGGAGAGAGTGAGGGAGAGAGAGAGAGAGTGAGTGGGAAGAGAGAGAAGAGGAGTGGGAGGAGAGATGAGCTGAGGGAAGAGAGAATGAGGGAAGAGAGGAAGAGATGAGTGAGGGGAGAGAGAGGGGGAGAGGAGAGTGAGGAGAGAGAGAGAGAGTGAGGAAAAGAGAGAGAGTGAGGAGAGAAATGAGGGATGAGGGAAGAGAGGAGGAGATAGGGATAGAGGGAGAGAGTGAGGGATAGAGGAGAGATAGTGGTGTGGGAAGAGAGAGAGAATGAGGGAAGAGAATAGAAATGAGGAAGAAGACAGGTATTTAGAGACGTTGCGAAAGAGAGAATGGGAAGAGGGATAGGAAAGGCGGAAAGTGAAAGATATGAGAGACTTTGACAGGTAGATAGTTAGGGATGATCGAGAGAGCATGAGACTAGGAAGAGGGAGAGTGAGGGAAGAGAAAGTGGAGGGGCAGAGGATGAGGGAAGAGATAGAGAGAGACTGAGATAGTGAGGGAAGAGAGACCGAGAGAGTGAGGGAAGAGAGACCGAGAGAGTGAGGGAAGAGAGAGAGAGAGAGTGAAGAGAGAGAGAGATAGAGAGAGAATGAAGGAGAGAGAGTGAGGGATGAGACAGAAGAGTAGGGAAGAGAGAGAGAGAGAGAGAAGGAAAGGTCAGGAGTGAGTGAGGAGGAGTGAGTGAGTGGAGGAGTGAGTGAGTGAGTGAGCAAGGAGGAGAGTGAGCGTGAGGCGAGTGAGCAAGAGTGAGTGAGTGAGCGAGCGAAATATATGTTATATGAGTGAGTGGAATATATGTTATATATATATTTATGAGGTGTTGTTAGAGAAAAACGATAAATATATATTATATATGAGAGTGAGCGAGCAATATAAGAGAGAGTGAAGGAGAGAGAGAGGGAGAGAGAGAAGAATAAACCAGAGCAATCACACTATCAAACTGCCCCCAGAGGTTCTGACTGCTGATGCAAAGTGGCAGCACACGGTGAAGGCTCGGGGATAAAACTACACATGAATTCTGGGGGAACACTTACAGCCCATTTCCTGGACATAACTAATGTTACATTACAAATGTCACAGATAAATCATGTGAATGCCTCTAAAAAAGAAGTACTTTAACATATAACAAAGCACATTATGTAAAATGTATAACTACTTCACATATCTTTAACTATGACTGGTTTCTGTGTTCATCATGTTGAATCAGCTGTTATGCCTTGTTGTAAAGTTTCTATCCATGGAGTGCCTGATTTCAAAGCGGATCGGTTCTTGGATTCTGTCTCAAGCAGCAGAGTGGGAGGAGCAGACAGGAGAGAAGACACTGAAGCTGGTATCATCAGTGTGTACTTACAGCACCTTTCTTTGCTGAGACGATATCTAAACAAAGTGATTTCCTCGGATTTGTACCACATGTGAAGGACTATGAGACTCAAACAGGCAGGAGTGTCCTTCAGCATTACAGCCAGTTTACCAGTCAGCTCCTGCAGCCCGGTCCACAGACCCCCCAGAGAGAAAGGCCTCCTCCTCCTAGAAGTGCTGAAACTCCAACCAGAGAAGAAACCAGTAGAGCTGAAGGGCTGGTCAGATGAAGAGAGTGAAGTGAGGAGTTTCCTCAGTGTTGTCCCACATCTCACAGCCGAGGTGAGTCTGAACACGCGTGGTGGTTAGTGACTATGTGACGCTAGTGTGCTATTATCTTGTAGAAACATTTGACATATAAAACTTCAAGTGTTGGTAAATCTTGTAGCGGGCATTGATAGAGAGGGGTAAAGGTAAAGATTTTGTTACGCGCACCAGGCAGGTATTACCCCCGCAGAAAGGAACGGAGTAGGATAGAGAGAGACCCACCACCAGACACACACACATCAGCAGAAGAGACTGTCTAGAGTGCAGCCTGTTAGCCAGATAGCCAAGTGGAGAGAAAAGATAAGACACACCACATAAAACACCCATCACAGCACAGGGGAAATCCCACCAATAATACCTCACACAACAATGATGGCAGAGCAATTTAACGGCAAATTTACAGAAACTATTTACAAGAAAGAACCCAGTCATCAACATTAGAGGATTTGTAATAATCTGTATTACCTCCCAGTAGAGGAGTGCAGAGGGTATGAATGGTGGGGGTCATAGACAAACAAAGGACCTTAAAATGTCCACAATTTTCGGCCACACAATAGCACCACATCAACACAGTTCAAATAACAAGACACAATAAACTGGCAGGAACCTCCTTTAACTAAAATGTCAAACCCAAATACGTCTGGCAGGGCGTATAATATTCCAGCGACGCTGAACCAAAGGGAAGAGCATTGAAAACAATAATAAAGACCGCTGCAGTGTAAAGCACTGGAGAGAGAGAGGGAGAGAGAGAGAGAGAGAGAGAGAGAGAGAGAGAGAGAGAGAGAGAGAGAGAGAGAGAGAGAGAGAGAGAGAGAGAGAGAGGGAGAGATAGAGAGGAAGAGGATAGAGGCACGAAAGAGGGAGAGAGAGTGAGAGAGTAAGGGAAGAGAGAGAGACTGAGGAGAGAGAGAGTGAGGGGGAGAGAGATGAGGGAAGAGTGAGAGGAGGGAGGAGGAGGGGAGGGAAGACAGACAGGCAGAGAGAGGAGAGAGAGAGAGGAATGGGAGAGGAGTGTGGAGAGAGAGAAGAGCGAGAGAGGCAAGAGAGAGAGGGAGGAGAGAGGAGAGAGTTTAGAGAGAGGGAGAGAGAGTGAGAAGAGGAGGAGAGTGAGGAGCTGAGAGAGAGTGAGGAACCGAGTGAGAGAGTGAGGGAGAGAGGAGAGTGAGGGAAGAGAGAGTGAGAGGGAGTGAGGGAGAGAGAGAGTGAGGCAAGAGAGAGTGAGGAAGAGGGAGAGAGAGTGAGGAAGGGAGAGTGAGGGGAGATAGTGGAAGAGAGAGATTGAGAGAGAGAGTGAGAGAGAAAGACTGAGGGAAGACAGAGAGAAAGACGGAGGGAAGAGAGAGTGAGTGAGGGAGCGAGTGTGTGAGGAAAGAGAGAGAGAGGAGGAAAAGAGGAGAGAGTGGAGGGAAGAGAGTGAGGGAAGAGAGAGTAAATGAAGGGGAAGGAGGGACAGGAGACCGATTTTGGGCAAGAGGAGAGAGAGAGTGATAAGATATATATGAACAGAGTGAGAGAGAGAGCATTGTTATATTATTGCATTACATATATGAGAGAGTGGGAGGAGAAAGAGTGAGGAGTGTGGAAGAGAGCGAGTGTGGGGAGTGTGGAGAGGAAGAGAACACCTGGAAGAGAATGAGGGAAAGGAGAATAGAGTGTAGAGAGAGGGGAGTGAGAGAAAGGGAGAGGATAGAATGCAGGTGAGAGATGAGAAAGAGAGGGCAGAGAGTGAGAGAGGTGGGGAGAGGAGATGGAGGTACTTGGGAGAGAAGAGAGGTGAGAGGAGAGAGGTATGGAGAGGAGAGAGGGAGAGGAGATGAGAGAGGGGAGAGGAGAGGAGGGATGGGGAGAGAGGAGAGAGAGGGGAGAGGAGAGAAGGGAGGAGAGAGAGGAGAGGAGGAGAGGAGATGAGGGCTGTGAGAGAAGAGAGGGTAGAGTGAGAGATGGGCGAGAGGAGAGAGGACACACGAGAGGGGAACAGTTGTATCAGTTGTGATGGTCAATTGGTATTTGACCAAATCGATCTTATTTCAGAGTGAGTACTTTGTCTCAGCGAGAAATGAAGCGAGAAGGAGGAGAGAAGAGAGGAGAAGGAGAGGAGAGGAACAGAGGAGAAGGAGAGTAGAGGAGAAGAGAGAAGTCAAAACAAACGATGGTCTGTCAAAGTTGCTCTTCTGATGAGTCTGATTAAGTACCCTCTAAACTCTGACTTAAAGTTGACCCCTGAACCCTCTAACCTTTGCCCTCTCACCTGTATCACCAATAGGTCATCGTGGGTAAGGTCCCACCCGCCTGCACCGTGGTCCAACAGTCAAGCTGGCTCCACTCAGAACACTTCCATCACTGACACGCCACTCCTCACCCCTGGAAGAGAGAGAGAGATGGAGAGAGGAGAGAGAGAGAGAGAGAGAGAGAGTGAGGGAGAGAGAGAGAGGGAGAGAGAGAGTGAGGGAGAGAGAGAGGGAGAGAGGAGGGAGAGAGAGGGGAGAGAGAAGAGGAGAGAGAGAGAGAGAGGAGGGAGGGAGAGAGAGAGAGAGAGGGAGGAGAGACAGAGGGAGGAGGGAGAGAGAGGGAGAGGTAGAGACAGAGAGAGAGAGTGAGGGAGAGAGAGAGAGGGAGAGAGAGAGTGAGGGAGAGAGAGAGGGAGAGAGGAGGGAGAGAGAGGGGAGAGAGAGAGGAGAGAGAGAGAGAGAGGAGGGAGGGAGAGAGAGAGAGAGAGGGAGGAGAGACAGAGGGAGGAGGGAGAGAGAGGGAGAGGTAGAGACAGAGGCAGAGAGAGAGAGAGGTAGAGAGAGAGATAGGGAGAGAGAGAGAGCGAGGGAGAGAGAGAGAGAGAGGGAGAGAGAGAGAGAGAGAGGAATGGGAGGGAGAGAGAGAGAGAGAGAGAGGAGAGAGAGAGAGAGAGAGAGAGGGAGATATATACAGAGAGAGAGGGAGAGAGGGAGAGAGAGAGGGAGAGAGAGAGAGAGAGATAGAGAGAGAGAGAGAGAGAGAAGAGGAGGGAGAGACAGAGAGAGGGTGAGGTTGGGAGAGGAGACAGAGAGGGAGAGAGAGAGAGGAGAGAGGGAGTGGAGTGGGGAGAGGGAGAGAGAGAGAGAGAGAGAGGGAGGAGAGAGAGAGACAGAGAGAGAGGTTAGAGAGGAGAGGAGGAGAGGAGAGCGAGGGAGAGAGGAGAGGAGAGAGAGAGGAGGGAGAGAGAGAGGGAGTGAGGGAGAGAGAGAGAGACAGAGAGAGAGAGAGAGAGTGCAGAGAGAGAGGGAGAGAAGGGAGAGGGAGGCAGAGAGTGAGAGAGAGAGGGAGACAGCAGGAGAGAGAGAGAGGGAGAGGAGAGAGGGAGAGAAGAGAGAGGTTGGATAGAGAGAGGAGGAGAGAGAGAGAGAGAGGGAGAGAGGAGAGAGGGAAATAGGGAGATAGAGAGGAAGAGAGGGAGAGAGAGATAGAGAGAGAGGGAGAGAGAGGGAAACAGAGAGGGAGAGATAGAGAGAGAGAGGGAGAGAGGAGAGAGGGTGAGACAGAGAGGGAGAGAAAGAGAGGGAGAGAGAGGGAGACAAAGAGTGGTAGACAGAGAGAGAGAGTGAGGGACAGAGAGAGAGAGAGAGAGAGTGGAGAGAGAGAGAGAGAGAGGAGAGAGACAGAGAGAGAGAGAGAGAGAGAGAGAGAGAAGGAGAGAGAGAGAGAGAGAGAGAGAGAGAGAGAGAGACAGAGAGAGAGAGAAAGGAGAGAGAGAGAGAGCAGAGGGAGAGAGATGCAGAGGCAGAGAGAGAGAGAGAGAGAGACAGAGAGAGAGAGGAGGCAGAGAGAAGCAGGGAGAGAGGGAGAGAGAAGGAGAGAGAGAAGTGGAAGAGAGGGAGAGGGAGAGAGAGGGAGAGATAGGAGAGAGGAGAGCAGAGAGACAGAGAGAGAGAGATGGAGAGAGAGGGAAACAGAGAGGGAGAGGAGTAGAGAGAGAGAGGGAGAGGGAGGAGGAGAGAGACAGAGAGGGAGAGAAAGAGAGAGGGAGAGAGAGAGGGAGACAGAGAGGGAGAGGAGGAGAGGAGAGCCAGAGAGAGAGACAGAGAGAGAGAGAGAGAAGAGAGAGAGAGACAGAGAGAAAGAGAGAGGCAGAGAGAGAGAGAGCTGATAGAGAGTGAGAGAGGAGTGAGAGAGAGTGACAGATAGAGAGAGAGATAGAGACAGGTGAGGGAGAGAGGGGAGAGTGAGGAGAGAGTGAGAGTGGATAGAGGAAAGAGAATGACACAGAGAGAGTGGAGAGAGCACAGGGTGAAAAAGGAGAGAGATGGAGTGAGACAGAGAGAGACATAGAGAGGGAGAGATCCAGAGAGGTGTGATGAGATGGGAGAGAGAGAGAAGAGGAGGAGAGGAGGGAGGAGGGAGGGAGGAGGAGGAGAGAGGGAGGAGAGAGAGAGAGACAGAGAGAGAGAGAGGAAAGAGAGAGAGAGCGAGGGAGGGAGAGAGAGGGAGAGAGGGAGAAAGAGAGAGGGGAGAGAGAGAGAGAGAGAGAGGGAGAGAGAGGGAGTGAGAGAGAGGAGAGAGAGAGAGAGAGAGGAGAGAGAGAGAGAGAGAGAGAGGAGTGGAGAGAGAGAGGGGGGGGAGATAGAGAGAGACTGAGGGAAGAGAGGGTGAGGGAGGAGAGAGAGAGAGAGGGAGGGAGGGAAGAGGAGAGTGGAGAGAGAGAGAGAGAGAGAGAGAGGAAGAGAGGAGGGGCAGAGAGAGACAGATAATATAGAGTGTGAGAAGAGAGAGAGAGTTTATGAGGGAGATATGTGGAGAGGAGACAGAGACAACGATGAGAGATGAGGGAGGGAGGGGAGAGAGGAGTGGGAGAGAGAGAGATGATTGAGGGCAAAGAGAGAGAGGGAAGAGAGAGCTGAGAGAGAGAGAGATTGCATGAGGAAGAGAGTGCGTGAGGGAAGAGAGTGCGTGAGGGAAGAGAGTGCGTGAGGAAGAGAGAGTGCGTGAGGGAAGAGAGAATGAGTGAGGGAAGAGAGAGACGAGTGAGTGAGGAAGAGAAGACAGAGTGAGGAAACGCAGAGATAGATAATGAAAGATGGGAGAGTGAGTGAGTTAGTGAGGGAAGAGAGAGAGTGAGTGAGTGAATTAGTGAGGGAAATGAGAGAGAGTGTGAGGGAAGAGAGAGTGTTATTTTGTCATTGTTTATAATTTTATTATAACGTATATTGTATACATTGTTGCTTTGGCAATATTGACACAATGTTTTCATGCCAACAGTGCTGCCTGAATTTGAATTTGAGTGAGGTGAGAGAGTGAGGGTAGAGAGAGAGTGAGGGAAGAAAGAGAGAGAGAGTGAGGGAAGAGAGAGAGAGAGAGAGACAGAGAGAGACAGAGAGAGAGAGTGAGTGGGAGGAGAGAGGAAGAGAGAGAGAGAGAGAGAGAGGGGACAGATAGAGTAAGGGGAGAGAGTGTGGGAAGAGAGAGGATGTGGAGGAGAGAGTGATATGAGGAACAGAGAGTGAGGGAAGAGGGAAAATAAACCAGAGTTGTGCAGCATCACACTATCAAACTGCCCCAGAGAGTTCTTTCTTGACTGTTGATGCAAAGTGGCAGCACACGTGTGAAGGCTCAGATAAACCTACACATGTTGGTGAATCTGGGAACATTTATCGCCCATTTCCTGACATCACTAATGTTGCATTACTAAATGTCACAGATAAATTCATGTGAATGTCTCTAAACCTAAATACTTTAACATAAGCAACCAAAGCACATTGTGTAAAATGTGTAACTACTACACATAATCTTTAACTATGACTGGTTTCATGTGTGTTCATTCATGTCCGAATTAGCTGTTACCGTTCTTGTTGTAGTTTCTATCCACGGAGGTTCGATTCTTCAAAGCGGATCAAGTTCCCGGTGGATTTCCCTGTCTTCAAGCAGCAGAGTGGGAGGGAGCAGACAGGGAGAGAAGACACTGAAGCTGGGTACATAGTGAAGTGTATGATACAGCACTTTCTTTCTGTGATGATGATGATGATAATCAGCGAATATCAATGTGATTTCCTGCTGGCTCTGTACTCACATGTGAAGGACTATGAGACTTCAAACAGGCAGTTGTCCTTCCAGCACTACAGCCAGCGCTTCACCAGTCAGCTTCCCGCAGCTCTGGTCGGCATAGACTCCCAGAGAGAAAGGCCTTCCTCCTCCTAGAAGTGCTGAACTCTCCAACCAGAGAAGAAACCACAGCAGAGCTGAAGGGTTGGCTGGGACGAAGAGAGTGAAGTGAGGAGTTTCTTCAGTGTCTGCCCACATCTCACAGCTGAGGTGAGTCTGACTGCCATGTGGTGGTTAGCGATTGCGGATGCTAGTGTGTTAGCTATCTTGTAGAAACATTTGATATAAAACCTCAAGCAGTTGGTAAAATCTTGTAGCGAGCATTGTTGAGCGGGCTAAAGGTAAAGACTTTGTTACATGCACCAGGCAGGCTATTAAATTCCTCGCAGAAAGGGAACTGGAGTAGGATAGAGAGAGACCGACCACCAGACACACACACATAGCAGAAGAGACTGTCTAGCGGTAGTGTTTAGCCAGATAGGCCAGTGGAGAGAAAGATAAGACACCCCATATAAAACACCGATCACCGCAACAGGGGAAAACCCACCAATAATACCTCATACAACAATGATGGCAGAGCAATTTAATCGAGCAACTTACAGGAAACTATTTACGAAGAAAGAACCTCTGTCATCAACATTAGAGGATTTGTAATAAAATTGTATTACCCTACTGCGGAGTGAGTGCAGAGGGTATGAATGGTGGGGGGTCACAGACAAACAAAGGCATCTTAAACCGTTCACAATTCCTTCTGGGCCACATGTCATTAGTACCACATCAATACAGTTCCAACAACAAGACACAATAAACTGGCAAGAAACTTCCCTTTAACCTGTTGGGTCTAGGGGCATTCTGCACGTCTGGATAAAAAAAAATGTACCCGATTTAACCTGTTTACTAATCCTACCCCAGTAACTAGAATATGCATATACTTATTATATATGGATAGAAAACACTCTAAAGTTTCCAAAACTGTTTGAATGGTGTCTGTGAGTATACTAGAACTCATTTGGCAGGCAAAAACCTGAGACATCTTCTGACAGGAAGCGGATAATTCGATGTGTTGTATTGATTTTAAACTCATCTCATTGAAAACACAGGGGTTTAGGAATATTTTGGCACTTCCTATTGCTTCCACTAGATGTCACCAGCCTTTACAAAGTGTTTTGAGTCTCTGGAGGAGATCTGACCGAACAAGAGCCATGGAACGGTGATGTCCCATTAGACACCTGGCGCTACTTCATGTTGGGTACCTCTGCTCAAATACGTTATGTGCTGGCCATACCTGGCTCCACCTGAATATTATCTATGTTCTGGTTAAAAAGGCCCCAATGATTTATGCCACTAACGCTTGGACACGTTTGAACTAACGAAAATATATTTTTTTCCCCTGCTCATGACGGTAAAGTCCGCTGGCTACATCATGTGCTAACGAG
>NW_025550157.1:0-95100 GCF_905237065.1 Salmo salar | reverse complement strand
TTTCTCATAGAATTTTTCACACAGGGTGCCTTTCCTTTGCCGGGCGTTTGGAAAAATATTTGAATAGAATAACAGAAATAGTGAACATTCAATTACCAAAAAATGTAAAATCTTCCATTGTCTCTGTCAGGTCCACATTTGGAAGTGATCAATAGATAAATAGGAAATTACTATTAAATGATCAAATATTTCAGTTGTGTTTGTGTTCTCCATCCTGCACTGTCTTTAGTCATCCTATTTAGATCGTTCCCCATACTGCACTGTCTTTAGTCATCCTATTTAGATCGTTCCCCATACTGCACTGTCTTTAGTCATCCTATTTAGATCGTTCCCCATCCATACTGTACTGTCTTTAGTCATCCTATTTAGATCGTTCCCCATCCTGCACTGACTTTAGTCATCCTATTTAGATCGTTCCCCATACTGCACTGTCTTTAGTCATCCTATTTAGATCGTTCCCCATACTGCACTGTCTTTAGTCATCCTATTTAGATCGTTCCCCATACTGCACTGTCTTTAGTCATCCTATTTAGATAGTTCCCCATCCTGTACTGTCTTTAGTCATCCTGTTTAGATAGTTCCCCATCCTGTACTGTCTTTAGTCATCCTGTTTAGATCGTTCCCCATCCTGCACTGTCTTTAGTCATCCTATTTAGATCATTCCCCATACTGCACTGTCTTTAGTCATCCTATTTAGATCGTTCCCCATCCTGCACTGTCTTTAGTCATCCTGTTTAGATAGTTCCCCATACTGCACTGTCTTTAGTCATCCTGTTTAGATAGTTCCCCATACTGCACTGTCTTTAGTCATCCTGTTTAGATAGTTCCCCATCCTGTACTGTCTTTAGTCATCCTATTTAGAGCGTTCCCCATCCTGCACTGTCTTTAGTCATCCTATTTAGATAGTTCCCCATACTGCACTGTCTTTAGTCATCCTATTTAGATCATTCCCCATACTGCACTGTCTTTAGTCATCCTATTTAGATCGTTCCCCATCCTGCACTGTCTTTAGTCATCCTGTTTAGATAGTTCCCCATACTGCACTGTCTTTAGTCATCCTGTTTAGATCATTCCCCATACTGCACTGTCTTTAGTCATCCTATTTAGATCGTTCCCCATCCTGCACTGTCTTTAGTCATCCTGTTTAGATAGTTCCCCATCCTGCACTGTCTTTAGTCATCCTATTTAGATCATTCCCCATACTGCACTGTCTTTAGTCATCCTATTTAGATAGTTCCCCATACTGCACTGTCTTTAGTCATCCTATTTAGATAGTTCCCCATACTGCACTGTCTTTAGTCATCCTATTTAGATCGTTCCCCATCCTGTACTGTCTTTAGTCATCCTATTTAGATAGTTCCCCATCCATCCTGCACTGTCTTTAGTCATCCTATTTAGATAGTTCCCCATACTGCACTGTCTTTAGTCATCCTATTTAGATCGTTCCCCATACTGCACTGTCTTTAGTCATCCTGTTTAGATAGTTCCCCATACTGTACTGTCTTTAGTCATCCTATTTAGATCATTCCCCATACTGCACTGTCTTTAGTCATCCTGTTTAGATCGTTCCCCATCCTGCACTGTCTTTAGTCATCCTATTTAGATAGTTCCCCATCCTGTACTGTCTTTAGTCATCCTATTTAGATAGTTCCCCATACTGCACTGTCTTTAGTCATCCTGTTTAGATCGTTCCCCATACTGCACTGTCTTTAGTCATCCTGTTTAGATAGTTCCCCATCCTGTACTGTCTTTAGTCATCCTGTTTAGATAGTTCCCCATCCTGTACTGTCTTTAGTCATCCTGTTTAGATCGTTCCCCATCCTGCACTGTCTTTAGTCATCCTATTTAGATCATTCCCCATCCTGCACTGTCTTTAGTCATCCTGTTTAGATAGTTCCCCATCCTGTACTGTCTTTAGTCATCCTGTTTAGATAGTTCCCCATACTGCACTGTCTTTAGTCATCCTGTTTAGATAGTTCCCCATACTGCACTGTCTTTAGTCATCCTATTTAGATCGTTCCCCATACTGCACTGTCTTTAGTCATCCTATTTAGATAGTTCCCCATACTGCACTGTCTTTAGTCATCCTATTTAGATCGTTCCCCATACTGCACTGTCTTTAGTCATCCTATTTAGATCATTCCCCATACTGCACTGTCTTTAGTCATCCTATTTAGATAGTTCCCCATCCTGCACTGTCTTTAGTCATCCTATTTAGATCATTCCCCATACTGCACTGTCTTTAGTCATCCTATTTAGATAGTTCCCCATACTGCACTGTCTTTAGTCATCCTATTTAGATAGTTCCCCATACTGCACTGTCTTTAGTCATCCTATTTAGATCGTTCCCCATCCTGTACTGTCTTTAGTCATCCTATTTAGATAGTTCCCCATCCATCCTGCACTGTCTTTAGTCATCCTATTTAGATAGTTCCCCATACTGCACTGTCTTTAGTCATCCTATTTAGATCGTTCCCCATACTGCACTGTCTTTAGTCATCCTGTTTAGATAGTTCCCCATACTGTACTGTCTTTAGTCATCCTATTTAGATCATTCCCCATACTGCACTGTCTTTAGTCATCCTGTTTAGATCGTTCCCCATCCTGCACTGTCTTTAGTCATCCTATTTAGATAGTTCCCCATCCTGTACTGTCTTTAGTCATCCTATTTAGATAGTTCCCCATACTGCACTGTCTTTAGTCATCCTGTTTAGATCGTTCCCCATACTGCACTGTCTTTAGTCATCCTGTTTAGATAGTTCCCCATCCTGTACTGTCTTTAGTCATCCTGTTTAGATAGTTCCCCATCCTGTACTGTCTTTAGTCATCCTGTTTAGATCGTTCCCCATCCTGCACTGTCTTTAGTCATCCTATTTAGATCATTCCCCATCCTGCACTGTCTTTAGTCATCCTGTTTAGATAGTTCCCCATCCTGTACTGTCTTTAGTCATCCTGTTTAGATAGTTCCCCATACTGCACTGTCTTTAGTCATCCTGTTTAGATAGTTCCCCATACTGCACTGTCTTTAGTCATCCTATTTAGATCGTTCCCCATACTGCACTGTCTTTAGTCATCCTGTTTAGATAGTTCCCCATCCTGTACTGTCTTTAGTCATCCTATTTAGATAGTTCCCCATACTGCACTGTCTTTAGTCATCCTATTTAGATCGTTCCCCATACTGCACTGTCTTTAGTCATCCTATTTAGATCATTCCCCATACTGCACTGTCTTTAGTCATCCTATTTAGATCGTTCCCCATACTGCACTGTCTTTAGTCATCCTATTTAGATCGTTCCCCATCCATCCTGCACTGTCTTTAGTCATCCTATTTAGATAGTTCCCCATACTGCACTGTCTTTAGTCATCCTATTTAGATCGTTCCCCATCCTGCACTGTCTTTAGTCATCCTATTTAGATAGTTCCCCATCCTGTACTGTCTTTAGTCATCCTATTTAGATCGTTCCCCATACTGCACTGTCTTTAGTCATCCTATTTAGATAGTTCCCCATCCTGCACTGACTTTAGTCATCCTATTTAGATCATTCCCCATACTGCACTGTCTTTAGTCATCCTATTTAGATAGTTCCCCATCCTGTACTGTCTTTAGTCATCCTATTTAGATAGTTCCCCATACTGCACTGTCTTTAGTCATCCTGTTTAGATCGTTCCCCATACTGCACTGTCTTTAGTCATCCTGTTTAGATAGTTCCCCATCCTGTACTGTCTTTAGTCATCCTGTTTAGATAGTTCCCCATCCTGTACTGTCTTTAGTCATCCTGTTTAGATCGTTCCCCATCCTGCACTGTCTTTAGTCATCCTATTTAGATCATTCCCCATACTGCACTGTCTTTAGTCATCCTATTTAGATCGTTCCCCATACTGCACTGTCTTTAGTCATCCTATTTAGATAGTTCCCCATACTGCACTGTCTTTAGTCATCCTGTTTAGATCATTCCCCATACTGTACTGTCTTTAGTCATCCTATTTAGATCGTTCCCCATCCATACTGCACTGTCTTTAGTCATCCTGTTTAGATAGTTCCCCATACTGCACTGTCTTTAGTCATCCTGTTTAGATAGTTCCCCATACTGCACTGTCTTTAGTCATCCTGTTTAGATCGTTCCCCATACTGCACTGTCTTTAGTCATCCTGTTTAGATCGTTCCCCATACTGCACTGTCTTTAGTCATCCTGTTTAGATAGTTCCCCATACTGCACTGTCTTTAGTCATCCTATTTAGATCATTCCCCATACTGCACTGTCTTTAGTCATCCTATTTAGATAGTTCCCCATCCATACTGCACTGTCTTTAGTCATCCTATTTAGATAGTTCCCCATCCTGCACTGTCTTTAGTCATCCTATTTAGATCGTTCCCCATCCATCCTGTACTGTCTTTAGTCATCCTATCTAGATAGTTCCCCATACTGCACTGTCTTTAGTCATCCTATTTAGATAGTTCCCCATCCATCCTGTACTGTCTTTAGTCATCCTATTTAGATAGTTCCCCATACTGCACTGTCTTTAGTCATCCTGTTTAGATAGTTCCCCATACTGCACTGTCTTTAGTCATCCTATTTAGATAGTTCCCCATCCATACTGCACTGTCTTTAGTCATCCTATTTAGATAGTTCCCCATCCTGCACTGTCTTTAGTCATCCTATTTAGATCATTCCCCATACTGCACTGTCTTTAGTCATCCTATTTAGATAGTTCCCCATACTGCACTGTCTTTAGTCATCCTGTTTAGATAGTTCCCCATCCTGTACTGTCTTTAGTCATCCTATTTAGATCGTTCCCCATACTGCACTGTCTTTAGTCATCCTATTTAGATCATTCCCCATACTGCACTGTCTTTAGTCATCCTATTTAGATAGTTCCCCATACTGCACTGTCTTTAGTCATCCTATTTAGATCGTTCCCCATCCATACTGCACTGTCTTTAGTCATCCTATTTAGATAGTTCCCCATCCTGCACTGTCTTTAGTCATCCTATTTAGATAGTTCCCCATACTGCACTGTCTTTAGTCATCCTATTTAGATAGTTCCCCATACTGCACTGTCTTTAGTCATCCTGTTTAGATAGTTCCCCATACTGCACTGTCTTTAGTCATCCTATTTAGAGCGTTCCCCATACTGCACTGTCTTTAGTCATCCTATTTAGATAGTTCCCCATACTGCACTGTCTTTAGTCATCCTATTTAGATAGTTCCCCATACTGCACTGTCTTTAGTCATCCTGTTTAGATAGTTCCCCATACTGCACTGTCTTTAGTCATCCTGTTTAGATAGTTCCCCATACTGCACTGTCTTTAGTCATCCTGTTTAGATAGTTCCCCATACTGCACTGTCTTTAGTCATCCTATTTAGATAGTTCCCCATACTGCACTGTCTTTAGTCATCCTATTTAGATAGTTCCCCATCCTGTACTGTCTTTAGTCATCCTGTTTAGATAGTTCCCCATCCATACTGCACTGTCTTTAGTCATCCTGTTTAGATAGTTCCCCATCCATACTGCACTGTCTTTAGTCATCCTATTTAGATCGTTCCCCATCCTGTACTGTCTTTAGTCATCCTATTTAGATAGTTCCCCATCCTGTACTGTCTTTAGTCATCCTGTTTAGATAGTTCCCCATACTGCAATGTCTTTAGTCATCCTGTTTAGATAGTTCCCCATACTGCACTGTCTTTAGTCATCCTATTTAGAGCGTTCCCCATCCTGCACTGACTTTAGTCATCCTATTTAGATCGTTCCCCGTCCTGCACTGTCTTTAGTCATCCTGTTTAGATAGTTCCCCATACTGCACTGACTTTAGTCATCCTGTTTAGATAGTTCCCCATCCTGTACTGTCTTTAGTCATCCTATTTAGATCATTCCCCATACTGCACTGTCTTTAGTCATCCTATTTAGATAGTTCCCCATACTGCACTGTCTTTAGTCATCCTGTTTAGATAGTTCCCCATCCTGTACTGTCTTTAGTCATCCTATTTAGATCGTTCCCCATACTGCACTGTCTTTAGTCATCCTGTTTAGATCGTTCCCCATACTGCACTGTCTTTAGTCATCCTGTTTAGATAGTTCCCCATACTGCACTGTCTTTAGTCATCCTGTTTAGATAGTTCCCCATCCATCCTGTACTGTCTTTAGTCATCCTATTTAGATCGTTCCCCATACTGCACTGTCTTTAGTCATCCTATTTAGATCGTTCCCCATCCATACTGCACTGTCTTTAGTCATCCTATTTAGATAGTTCCCCATACTGCACTGTCTTTAGTCATCCTATTTAGATAGTTCCCCATACTGCACTGTCTTTAGTCATCCTATTTAGATCATTCCCCATACTGCACTGTCTTTAGTCATCCTATTTAGATCATTCCCCCATACTGCACTGTCTTTAGTCATCCTATTTAGATCGTTCCCCATACTGCACTGTCTTTAGTCATCCTGTTTAGATAGTTCCCCATACTGCACTGTCTTTAGTCATCCTGTTTAGATCGTTCCCCATCCATACTGCACTGTCTTTAGTCATCCTGTTTAGATCGTTCCCCATCCTGTACTGTCTTTAGTCATCCTATTTAGATAGTTCCCCATACTGCACTGTCTTTAGTCATCCTATTTAGATCGTTCCCCATACTGCACTGTCTTTAGTCATCCTGTTTAGATAGTTCCCCATACTGCACTGTCTTTAGTCATCCTATTTAGATAGTTCCCCATACTGCACTGTCTTTAGTCATCCTATTTAGATCGTTCCCCATACTGCACTGTCTTTAGTCATCCTATTTAGATAGTTCCCCATCCTGTACTGTCTTTAGTCATCCTGTTTAGATAGTTCCCCATACTGCACTGTCTTTAGTCATCCTATTTAGATAGTTCCCCATACTGCACTGTCTTTAGTCATCCTATTTAGATCGTTCCCCATACTGCACTGTCTTTAGTCATCCTATTTAGATAGTTCCCCATACTGCACTGTCTTTAGTCATCCTATTTAGATAGTTCCCCATCCTGTACTGTCTTTAGTCATCCTGTTTAGATCGTTCCCCATCCTGCACTGTCTTTAGTCATCCTATTTAGATCGTTCCCCATCCTGTACTGTCTTTAGTCATCCTGTTTAGATAGTTCCCCATACTGCACTGTCTTTAGTCATCCTATTTAGATCGTTCCCCATCCATACTGCACTGTCTTTAGTCATCCTATTTAGATAGTTCCCCATCCATACTGCACTGTCTTTAGTCATCCTGTTTAGATAGTTCCCCATACTGCACTGTCTTTAGTCATCCTGTTTAGATAGTTCCCCATACTGCACTGTCTTTAGTCATCCTATTTAGATAGTTCCCCATCCTGTACTGTCTTTAGTCATCCTGTTTAGATAGTTCCCCATCCTGTACTGTCTTTAGTCATCCTGTTTAGATAGTTCCCCATCCTGTACTGTCTTTAGTCATCCTATTTAGATCGTTCCCCATCCATACTGCACTGTCTTTAGTCATCCTGTTTAGATAGTTCCCCATCCATACTGCACTGTCTTTAGTCATCCTGTTTAGATAGTTCCCCATACTGCACTGTCTTTAGTCATCCTATTTAGATAGTTCCCCATCCATACTGCACTGTCTTTAGTCATCCTGTTTAGATAGTTCCCCATCCATACTGCACTGTCTTTAGTCATCCTATTTAGATAGTTCCCCATCCTGTACTGTCTTTAGTCATCCTATTTAGATCGTTCCCCATCCTGCACTGTCTTTAGTCATCCTATTTAGATAGTTCCCCATACTGCACTGTCTTTAGTCATCCTGTTTAGATAGTTCCCCATACTGCACTGTCTTTAGTCATCCTATTTAGATCGTTCCCCATACTGCACTGTCTTTAGTCATCCTATTTAGATAGTTCCCCATACTGCACTGTCTTTAGTCATCCTATTTAGATAGTTCCCCATCCTGTACTGTCTTTAGTCATCCTATTTAGATAGTTCCCCATCCTGTACTGTCTTTAGTCATCCTGTTTAGATAGTTCCCCATACTGCACTGTCTTTAGTCATCCTATTTAGATAGTTCCCCATACTGCACTGTCTTTAGTCATCCTATTTAGATAGTTCCCCATACTGCACTGTCTTTAGTCATCCTATTTAGATCGTTCCCCATACTGCACTGTCTTTAGTCATCCTATTTAGATCGTTCCCCATCCTGTACTGTCTTTAGTCATCCTGTTTAGATAGTTCCCCATACTGCACTGTCTTTAGTCATCCTATTTAGATCGTTCCCCATCCATACTGCACTGTCTTTAGTCATCCTATTTAGATAGTTCCCCATCCATACTGCACTGTCTTTAGTCATCCTGTTTAGATAGTTCCCCATACTGCACTGTCTTTAGTCATCCTGTTTAGATAGTTCCCCATACTGCACTGTCTTTAGTCATCCTATTTAGATAGTTCCCCATCCTGCACTGTCTTTAGTCATCCTGTTTAGATAGTTCCCCATACTGCACTGTCTTTAGTCATCCTATTTAGATAGTTCCCCATCCATACTGCACTGTCTTTAGTCATCCTGTTTAGATAGTTCCCCATACTGCACTGTCTTTAGTCATCCTATTTAGATAGTTCCCCATCCATACTGCACTGTCTTTAGTCATCCTATTTAGATCGTTCCCCATCCATCCTGCACTGTCTTTAGTCATCCTATTTAGATCATTCCCCATCCATACTGCACTGTCTTTAGTCATCCTATTTAGATCGTTCCCCATACTGCACTGTCTTTAGTCATCCTGTTTAGATAGTTCCCCATCCATACTGCACTGTCTTTAGTCATCCTATTTAGATCGTTCCCCATACTGCACTGTCTTTAGTCATCCTGTTTAGATAGTTCCCCATACTGCACTGTCTTTAGTCATCCTATTTAGATAGTTCCCCGTCCTGCACTGTCTTTAGTCATCCTATTTAGATAGTTCCCCATCCTGTACTGTCTTTAGTCATCCTGTTTAGATAGTTCCCCATACTGCACTGTCTTTAGTCATCCTGTTTAGATAGTTCCCCATACTGCACTGTCTTTAGTCATCCTATTTAGATAGTTCCCCATACTGCACTGTCTTTAGTCATCCTATTTAGATCGTTCCCCATACTGCACTGTCTTTAGTCATCCTGTTTAGATAGTTCCCCATACTGCACTGTCTTTAGTCATCCTATTTAGATCGTTCCCCATCCATCCTGCACTGTCTTTAGTCATCCTATTTAGATAGTTCCCCATCCATCCTGTGCTGTCTTTAGTCATCCTATTTAGATCGTTCCCCATACTGCACTGTCTTTAGTCATCCTGTTTAGATAGTTCCCCATACTGCACTGTCTTTAGTCATCCTATTTAGATAGTTCCCCGTCCTGCACTGTCTTTAGTCATCCTATTTAGATAGTTCCCCATACTGCACTGTCTTTAGTCATCCTATTTAGATCGTTCCCCATCCATCCTGTGCTGTCTTTAGTCATCCTATTTAGATCGTTCCCCATACTGCACTGTCTTTAGTCATCCTGTTTAGATAGTTCCCCATACTGCACTGTCTTTAGTCATCCTATTTAGATCGTTCCCCATACTGCACTGTCTTTAGTCATCCTATTTAGATAGTTCCCCATCCTGCACTGTCTTTAGTCATCCTATTTAGATCGTTCCCCCGTCCTGCACTGTCTTTAGTCATCCTGTTTAGATAGTTCCCCCATCCTGCACTGTCTTTAGTCATCCTGTTTAGATAGTTCCCCATACTGCACTGTCTTTAGTCATCCTATTTAGATCGTTCCCCATCCATCCTGTACTGTCTTTAGTCATCCTGTTTAGATAGTTCCCCGTCCTGCACTGTCTTTAGTCATCCTGTTTAGATAGTTCCCCGTCCTGCACTGTCTTTAGTCATCCTGTTTAGATCGTTCCCCATACTGCACTGTCTTTAGTCATCCTGTTTAGATAGTTCCCCATACTGCACTGTCTTTAGTCATCCTATTTAGATCGTTCCCCATCCATACTGCACTGTCTTTAGTCATCCTATTTAGATCGTTCCCCATCCTGCACTGTCTTTAGTCATCCTGTTTAGATAGTTCCCCGTCCTGCACTGTCTTTAGTCATCCTATTTAGATCGTTCCCCATCCTGCACTGTCTTTAGTCATCCTATTTAGATCGTTCCCCGTCCTGCACTGTCTTTAGTCATCCTGTTTAGATAGTTCCCCATCCTGCACTGACTTTAGTCATCCTATTTAGATAGTTCCCCATACTGCACTGTCTTTAGTCATACTATTTAGATAGTTCCCCATACTGCACTGTCTTTAGTCATCCTGTTTAGATAGTTCCCCATACTGCACTGTCTTTAGTCATCCTATTTAGATCGTTCCCCCATCCTGCACTGTCTTTAGTCATCCTGTTTAGATAGTTCCCCATACTGCACTGTCTTTAGTCATCCTATTTAGATCGTTCCCCATCCATACTGCACTGTCTTTAGTCATCCTATTTAGATCGTTCCCCATCCTGCACTGTCTTTAGTCATCCTGTTTAGATAGTTCCCCGTCCTGCACTGTCTTTAGTCATCCTATTTAGATCGTTCCCCCATCCTGCACTGTCTTTAGTCATCCTATTTAGATCGTTCCCCGTCCTGCACTGTCTTTAGTCATCCTGTTTAGATAGTTCCCCATCCTGCACTGACTTTAGTCATCCTATTTAGATAGTTCCCCATACTGCACTGTCTTTAGTCATACTATTTAGATAGTTCCCCATACTGCACTGTCTTTAGTCATCCTGTTTAGATAGTTCCCCATACTGCACTGTCTTTAGTCATCCTATTTAGATCGTTCCCCATCCTGCACTGTCTTTAGTCATCCTGTTTAGATAGTTCCCCATACTGCACTGTCTTTAGTCATCCTGTTTAGATAGTTCCCCCATCCTGCACTGTCTTTAGTCATCCTATTTAGATAGTTCCCCATCCATCCTGTACTGTCTTTAGTCATCCTGTTTAGATCGTTCCCCATCCTGCACTGTCTTTAGTCATCCTATTTAGATAGTTCCCCATCCTGTACTGTCTTTAGTCATCCTATTTAGATAGTTCCCCATACTGCACTGTCTTTAGTCATCCTATTTAGATCGTTCCCCATCCATACTGCACTGTCTTTAGTCATCCTATTTAGATAGTTCCCCATCCTGCACTGTCTTTAGTCATCCTATTTAGATAGTTCCCCATACTGCACTGTCTTTAGTCATCCTATTTAGATAGTTCCCCATACTGCACTGTCTTTAGTCATCCTGTTTAGATAGTTCCCCATACTGCACTGTCTTTAGTCATCCTATTTAGAGCGTTCCCCATACTGCACTGTCTTTAGTCATCCTATTTAGAAAGTTCCCCATACTGCACTGTCTTTAGTCATCCTATTTAGATAGTTCCCCATACTGCACTGTCTTTAGTCATCCTGTTTAGATAGTTCCCCATACTGCACTGTCTTTAGTCATCCTGTTTAGATAGTTCCCCCATACTGCACTGTCTTTAGTCATCCTGTTTAGATAGTTCCCCATACTGCACTGTCTTTAGTCATCCTATTTAGATAGTTCCCCATACTGCACTGTCTTTAGTCATCCTATTTAGATAGTTCCCCATCCTGTACTGTCTTTAGTCATCCTGTTTAGATAGTTCCCCATCCATACTGCACTGTCTTTAGTCATCCTGTTTAGATAGTTCCCCATCCATACTGCACTGTCTTTAGTCATCCTATTTAGATCGTTCCCCATCCTGTACTGTCTTTAGTCATCCTATTTAGATAGTTCCCCATCCTGTACTGTCTTTAGTCATCCTGTTTAGATAGTTCCCCATACTGCAATGTCTTTAGTCATCCTGTTTAGATAGTTCCCCATACTGCACTGTCTTTAGTCATCCTATTTAGAGCGTTCCCCATCCTGCACTGACTTTAGTCATCCTATTTAGATCGTTCCCCGTCCTGCACTGTCTTTAGTCATCCTGTTTAGATAGTTCCCCCATACTGCACTGACTTTAGTCATCCTGTTTAGATAGTTCCCCATCCTGTACTGTCTTTAGTCATCCTATTTAGATCATTCCCCATACTGCACTGTCTTTAGTCATCCTATTTAGATAGTTCCCCATACTGCACTGTCTTTAGTCATCCTGTTTAGATAGTTCCCCATCCTGTACTGTCTTTAGTCATCCTATTTAGATCGTTCCCCATACTGCACTGTCTTTAGTCATCCTGTTTAGATCGTTCCCCATACTGCACTGTCTTTAGTCATCCTGTTTAGATAGTTCCCCATACTGCACTGTCTTTAGTCATCCTGTTTAGATAGTTCCCCATCCATCCTGTACTGTCTTTAGTCATCCTATTTAGATCGTTCCCCATACTGCACTGTCTTTAGTCATCCTATTTAGATCGTTCCCCATCCATACTGCACTGTCTTTAGTCATCCTATTTAGATAGTTCCCCATACTGCACTGTCTTTAGTCATCCTATTTAGATAGTTCCCCATACTGCACTGTCTTTAGTCATCCTATTTAGATCGTTCCCCATCCATCCTGTACTGTCTTTAGTCATCCTGTTTAGATAGTTCCCCGTCCTGCACTGTCTTTAGTCATCCTGTTTAGATAGTTCCCCGTCCTGCACTGTCTTTAGTCATCCTGTTTAGATCGTTCCCCCATACTGCACTGTCTTTAGTCATCCTGTTTAGATAGTTCCCCATACTGCACTGTCTTTAGTCATCCTATTTAGATCGTTCCCCATCCATACTGCACTGTCTTTAGTCATCCTATTTAGATCGTTCCCCATCCTGCACTGTCTTTAGTCATCCTGTTTAGATAGTTCCCCGTCCTGCACTGTCTTTAGTCATCCTATTTAGATCGTTCCCCATCCTGCACTGTCTTTAGTCATCCTATTTAGATCGTTCCCCGTCCTGCACTGTCTTTAGTCATCCTGTTTAGATAGTTCCCCATCCTGCACTGACTTTAGTCATCCTATTTAGATAGTTCCCCATACTGCACTGTCTTTAGTCATACTATTTAGATAGTTCCCCCATACTGCACTGTCTTTAGTCATCCTGTTTAGATAGTTCCCCATACTGCACTGTCTTTAGTCATCCTATTTAGATCGTTCCCCATCCTGCACTGTCTTTAGTCATCCTGTTTAGATAGTTCCCCATACTGCACTGTCTTTAGTCATCCTATTTAGATCGTTCCCCATCCATACTGCACTGTCTTTAGTCATCCTATTTAGATCGTTCCCCATCCTGCACTGTCTTTAGTCATCCTGTTTAGATAGTTCCCCGTCCTGCACTGTCTTTAGTCATCCTATTTAGATCGTTCCCCATCCTGCACTGTCTTTAGTCATCCTATTTAGATCGTTCCCCGTCCTGCACTGTCTTTAGTCATCCTGTTTAGATAGTTCCCCATCCTGCACTGACTTTAGTCATCCTATTTAGATAGTTCCCCATACTGCACTGTCTTTAGTCATACTATTTAGATAGTTCCCCATACTGCACTGTCTTTAGTCATCCTGTTTAGATAGTTCCCCATACTGCACTGTCTTTAGTCATCCTATTTAGATCGTTCCCCATCCTGCACTGTCTTTAGTCATCCTGTTTAGATAGTTCCCCATACTGCACTGTCTTTAGTCATCCTGTTTAGATAGTTCCCCATCCTGCACTGTCTTTAGTCATCCTATTTAGATAGTTCCCCATCCATCCTGTACTGTCTTTAGTCATCCTGTTTAGATCGTTCCCCATCCTGCACTGTCTTTAGTCATCCTATTTAGATAGTTCCCCATCCTGTACTGTCTTTAGTCATCCTATTTAGATAGTTCCCCATACTGCACTGTCTTTAGTCATCCTATTTAGATCGTTCCCCATCCATACTGCACTGTCTTTAGTCATCCTATTTAGATAGTTCCCCATCCTGCACTGTCTTTAGTCATCCTATTTAGATAGTTCCCCATACTGCACTGTCTTTAGTCATCCTATTTAGATAGTTCCCCATACTGCACTGTCTTTAGTCATCCTGTTTAGATAGTTCCCCATACTGCACTGTCTTTAGTCATCCTATTTAGAGCGTTCCCCATACTGCACTGTCTTTAGTCATCCTATTTAGATAGTTCCCCATACTGCACTGTCTTTAGTCATCCTATTTAGATAGTTCCCCATACTGCACTGTCTTTAGTCATCCTGTTTAGATAGTTCCCCATACTGCACTGTCTTTAGTCATCCTGTTTAGATAGTTCCCCATACTGCACTGTCTTTAGTCATCCTGTTTAGATAGTTCCCCATACTGCACTGTCTTTAGTCATCCTATTTAGATAGTTCCCCATACTGCACTGTCTTTAGTCATCCTATTTAGATAGTTCCCCATCCTGTACTGTCTTTAGTCATCCTGTTTAGATAGTTCCCCATCCATACTGCACTGTCTTTAGTCATCCTGTTTAGATAGTTCCCCATCCATACTGCACTGTCTTTAGTCATCCTATTTAGATCGTTCCCCATCCTGTACTGTCTTTAGTCATCCTATTTAGATAGTTCCCCATCCTGTACTGTCTTTAGTCATCCTGTTTAGATAGTTCCCCATACTGCAATGTCTTTAGTCATCCTGTTTAGATAGTTCCCCATACTGCACTGTCTTTAGTCATCCTATTTAGAGCGTTCCCCATCCTGCACTGACTTTAGTCATCCTATTTAGATCGTTCCCCGTCCTGCACTGTCTTTAGTCATCCTGTTTAGATAGTTCCCCATACTGCACTGACTTTAGTCATCCTGTTTAGATAGTTCCCCATCCTGTACTGTCTTTAGTCATCCTATTTAGATCATTCCCCATACTGCACTGTCTTTAGTCATCCTATTTAGATAGTTCCCCATACTGCACTGTCTTTAGTCATCCTGTTTAGATAGTTCCCCATCCTGTACTGTCTTTAGTCATCCTATTTAGATCGTTCCCCATACTGCACTGTCTTTAGTCATCCTATTTAGATCGTTCCCCATACTGCACTGTCTTTAGTCATCCTATTTAGATAGTTCCCCATCCTGCACTGTCTTTAGTCATCCTATTTAGATCGTTCCCCGTCCTGCACTGTCTTTAGTCATCCTGTTTAGATAGTTCCCCATCCTGCACTGTCTTTAGTCATCCTGTTTAGATAGTTCCCCATACTGCACTGTCTTTAGTCATCCTATTTAGATCGTTCCCCATCCATCCTGTACTGTCTTTAGTCATCCTGTTTAGATAGTTCCCCGTCCTGCACTGTCTTTAGTCATCCTGTTTAGATAGTTCCCCGTCCTGCACTGTCTTTAGTCATCCTGTTTAGATCGTTCCCCATACTGCACTGTCTTTAGTCATCCTGTTTAGATAGTTCCCCATACTGCACTGTCTTTAGTCATCCTATTTAGATCGTTCCCCATCCATACTGCACTGTCTTTAGTCATCCTATTTAGATCGTTCCCCATCCTGCACTGTCTTTAGTCATCCTGTTTAGATAGTTCCCCGTCCTGCACTGTCTTTAGTCATCCTATTTAGATCGTTCCCCATCCTGCACTGTCTTTAGTCATCCTATTTAGATCGTTCCCCGTCCTGCACTGTCTTTAGTCATCCTGTTTAGATAGTTCCCCATCCTGCACTGACTTTAGTCATCCTATTTAGATAGTTCCCCATACTGCACTGTCTTTAGTCATACTATTTAGATAGTTCCCCATACTGCACTGTCTTTAGTCATCCTGTTTAGATAGTTCCCCATACTGCACTGTCTTTAGTCATCCTATTTAGATCGTTCCCCATCCTGCACTGTCTTTAGTCATCCTGTTTAGATAGTTCCCCATACTGCACTGTCTTTAGTCATCCTATTTAGATCGTTCCCCATCCATACTGCACTGTCTTTAGTCATCCTATTTAGATCGTTCCCCATCCTGCACTGTCTTTAGTCATCCTGTTTAGATAGTTCCCCGTCCTGCACTGTCTTTAGTCATCCTATTTAGATCGTTCCCCATCCTGCACTGTCTTTAGTCATCCTATTTAGATCGTTCCCCGTCCTGCACTGTCTTTAGTCATCCTGTTTAGATAGTTCCCCATCCTGCACTGACTTTAGTCATCCTATTTAGATAGTTCCCCATACTGCACTGTCTTTAGTCATACTATTTAGATAGTTCCCCATACTGCACTGTCTTTAGTCATCCTGTTTAGATAGTTCCCCATACTGCACTGTCTTTAGTCATCCTATTTAGATCGTTCCCCATCCTGCACTGTCTTTAGTCATCCTGTTTAGATAGTTCCCCATACTGCACTGTCTTTAGTCATCCTGTTTAGATAGTTCCCCATCCTGCACTGTCTTTAGTCATCCTATTTAGATAGTTCCCCATCCATCCTGTACTGTCTTTAGTCATCCTGTTTAGATCGTTCCCCATCCTGCACTGTCTTTAGTCATCCTATTTAGATAGTTCCCCATCCTGTACTGTCTTTAGTCATCCTATTTAGATAGTTCCCCATACTGCACTGTCTTTAGTCATCCTATTTAGATCGTTCCCCATCCATACTGCACTGTCTTTAGTCATCCTATTTAGATAGTTCCCCATCCTGCACTGTCTTTAGTCATCCTATTTAGATAGTTCCCCATACTGCACTGTCTTTAGTCATCCTATTTAGATAGTTCCCCATACTGCACTGTCTTTAGTCATCCTGTTTAGATAGTTCCCCATACTGCACTGTCTTTAGTCATCCTATTTAGAGCGTTCCCCATACTGCACTGTCTTTAGTCATCCTATTTAGATAGTTCCCCATACTGCACTGTCTTTAGTCATCCTATTTAGATAGTTCCCCATACTGCACTGTCTTTAGTCATCCTGTTTAGATAGTTCCCCATACTGCACTGTCTTTAGTCATCCTGTTTAGATAGTTCCCCATACTGCACTGTCTTTAGTCATCCTGTTTAGATAGTTCCCCATACTGCACTGTCTTTAGTCATCCTATTTAGATAGTTCCCCATACTGCACTGTCTTTAGTCATCCTATTTAGATAGTTCCCCATCCTGTACTGTCTTTAGTCATCCTGTTTAGATAGTTCCCCATCCATACTGCACTGTCTTTAGTCATCCTGTTTAGATAGTTCCCCATCCATACTGCACTGTCTTTAGTCATCCTATTTAGATCGTTCCCCATCCTGTACTGTCTTTAGTCATCCTATTTAGATAGTTCCCCATCCTGTACTGTCTTTAGTCATCCTGTTTAGATAGTTCCCCATACTGCAATGTCTTTAGTCATCCTGTTTAGATAGTTCCCCATACTGCACTGTCTTTAGTCATCCTATTTAGAGCGTTCCCCATCCTGCACTGACTTTAGTCATCCTATTTAGATCGTTCCCCGTCCTGCACTGTCTTTAGTCATCCTGTTTAGATAGTTCCCCATACTGCACTGACTTTAGTCATCCTGTTTAGATAGTTCCCCATCCTGTACTGTCTTTAGTCATCCTATTTAGATCATTCCCCATACTGCACTGTCTTTAGTCATCCTATTTAGATAGTTCCCCATACTGCACTGTCTTTAGTCATCCTGTTTAGATAGTTCCCCATCCTGTACTGTCTTTAGTCATCCTATTTAGATCGTTCCCCATACTGCACTGTCTTTAGTCATCCTGTTTAGATCGTTCCCCATACTGCACTGTCTTTAGTCATCCTGTTTAGATAGTTCCCCATACTGCACTGTCTTTAGTCATCCTGTTTAGATAGTTCCCCATCCATCCTGTACTGTCTTTAGTCATCCTATTTAGATCGTTCCCCATACTGCACTGTCTTTAGTCATCCTATTTAGATCGTTCCCCATCCATACTGCACTGTCTTTAGTCATCCTATTTAGATAGTTCCCCATACTGCACTGTCTTTAGTCATCCTATTTAGATAGTTCCCCATACTGCACTGTCTTTAGTCATCCTATTTAGATCGTTCCCCATCCATCCTGTACTGTCTTTAGTCATCCTGTTTAGATAGTTCCCCGTCCTGCACTGTCTTTAGTCATCCTGTTTAGATAGTTCCCCGTCCTGCACTGTCTTTAGTCATCCTGTTTAGATCGTTCCCCATACTGCACTGTCTTTAGTCATCCTGTTTAGATAGTTCCCCATACTGCACTGTCTTTAGTCATCCTATTTAGATCGTTCCCCATCCATACTGCACTGTCTTTAGTCATCCTATTTAGATCGTTCCCCATCCTGCACTGTCTTTAGTCATCCTGTTTAGATAGTTCCCCGTCCTGCACTGTCTTTAGTCATCCTATTTAGATCGTTCCCCATCCTGCACTGTCTTTAGTCATCCTATTTAGATCGTTCCCCGTCCTGCACTGTCTTTAGTCATCCTGTTTAGATAGTTCCCCATCCTGCACTGACTTTAGTCATCCTATTTAGATAGTTCCCCATACTGCACTGTCTTTAGTCATACTATTTAGATAGTTCCCCATACTGCACTGTCTTTAGTCATCCTGTTTAGATAGTTCCCCATACTGCACTGTCTTTAGTCATCCTATTTAGATCGTTCCCCATCCTGCACTGTCTTTAGTCATCCTGTTTAGATAGTTCCCCATACTGCACTGTCTTTAGTCATCCTATTTAGATCGTTCCCCATCCTGCACTGTCTTTAGTCATCCTGTTTAGATAGTTCCCCATACTGCACTGTCTTTAGTCATCCTATTTAGATCGTTCCCCATCCATACTGCACTGTCTTTAGTCATCCTATTTAGATCGTTCCCCATCCTGCACTGTCTTTAGTCATCCTGTTTAGATAGTTCCCCGTCCTGCACTGTCTTTAGTCATCCTATTTAGATCGTTCCCCATCCTGCACTGTCTTTAGTCATCCTATTTAGATCGTTCCCCGTCCTGCACTGTCTTTAGTCATCCTGTTTAGATAGTTCCCCATCCTGCACTGACTTTAGTCATCCTATTTAGATAGTTCCCCATACTGCACTGTCTTTAGTCATACTATTTAGATAGTTCCCCATACTGCACTGTCTTTAGTCATCCTGTTTAGATAGTTCCCCATACTGCACTGTCTTTAGTCATCCTATTTAGATCGTTCCCCATCCTGCACTGTCTTTAGTCATCCTGTTTAGATAGTTCCCCATACTGCACTGTCTTTAGTCATCCTGTTTAGATAGTTCCCCATCCTGCACTGTCTTTAGTCATCCTATTTAGATAGTTCCCCATCCATCCTGTACTGTCTTTAGTCATCCTGTTTAGATCGTTCCCCATCCTGCACTGTCTTTAGTCATCCTATTTAGATAGTTCCCCATCCTGTACTGTCTTTAGTCATCCTATTTAGATAGTTCCCCATACTGCACTGTCTTTAGTCATCCTATTTAGATCGTTCCCCATCCATACTGCACTGTCTTTAGTCATCCTATTTAGATAGTTCCCCATCCTGCACTGTCTTTAGTCATCCTATTTAGATAGTTCCCCATACTGCACTGTCTTTAGTCATCCTATTTAGATAGTTCCCCATACTGCACTGTCTTTAGTCATCCTGTTTAGATAGTTCCCCATACTGCACTGTCTTTAGTCATCCTATTTAGAGCGTTCCCCATACTGCACTGTCTTTAGTCATCCTATTTAGATAGTTCCCCATACTGCACTGTCTTTAGTCATCCTATTTAGATAGTTCCCCATACTGCACTGTCTTTAGTCATCCTGTTTAGATAGTTCCCCATACTGCACTGTCTTTAGTCATCCTGTTTAGATAGTTCCCCATACTGCACTGTCTTTAGTCATCCTGTTTAGATAGTTCCCCATACTGCACTGTCTTTAGTCATCCTATTTAGATAGTTCCCCATACTGCACTGTCTTTAGTCATCCTATTTAGATAGTTCCCCATCCTGTACTGTCTTTAGTCATCCTGTTTAGATAGTTCCCCATCCATACTGCACTGTCTTTAGTCATCCTGTTTAGATAGTTCCCCATCCATACTGCACTGTCTTTAGTCATCCTATTTAGATCGTTCCCCATCCTGTACTGTCTTTAGTCATCCTATTTAGATAGTTCCCCATCCTGTACTGTCTTTAGTCATCCTGTTTAGATAGTTCCCCATACTGCAATGTCTTTAGTCATCCTGTTTAGATAGTTCCCCATACTGCACTGTCTTTAGTCATCCTATTTAGAGCGTTCCCCATCCTGCACTGACTTTAGTCATCCTATTTAGATCGTTCCCCGTCCTGCACTGTCTTTAGTCATCCTGTTTAGATAGTTCCCCATACTGCACTGACTTTAGTCATCCTGTTTAGATAGTTCCCCATCCTGTACTGTCTTTAGTCATCCTATTTAGATCATTCCCCATACTGCACTGTCTTTAGTCATCCTATTTAGATAGTTCCCCATACTGCACTGTCTTTAGTCATCCTGTTTAGATAGTTCCCCATCCTGTACTGTCTTTAGTCATCCTATTTAGATCGTTCCCCATACTGCACTGTCTTTAGTCATCCTGTTTAGATCGTTCCCCATACTGCACTGTCTTTAGTCATCCTGTTTAGATAGTTCCCCATACTGCACTGTCTTTAGTCATCCTGTTTAGATAGTTCCCCATCCATCCTGTACTGTCTTTAGTCATCCTATTTAGATCGTTCCCCATACTGCACTGTCTTTAGTCATCCTATTTAGATCGTTCCCCATCCATACTGCACTGTCTTTAGTCATCCTATTTAGATAGTTCCCCATACTGCACTGTCTTTAGTCATCCTATTTAGATAGTTCCCCATACTGCACTGTCTTTAGTCATCCTATTTAGATCGTTCCCCATCCATCCTGTACTGTCTTTAGTCATCCTGTTTAGATAGTTCCCCGTCCTGCACTGTCTTTAGTCATCCTGTTTAGATAGTTCCCCGTCCTGCACTGTCTTTAGTCATCCTGTTTAGATCGTTCCCCATACTGCACTGTCTTTAGTCATCCTGTTTAGATAGTTCCCCATACTGCACTGTCTTTAGTCATCCTATTTAGATCGTTCCCCATCCATACTGCACTGTCTTTAGTCATCCTATTTAGATCGTTCCCCATCCTGCACTGTCTTTAGTCATCCTGTTTAGATAGTTCCCCGTCCTGCACTGTCTTTAGTCATCCTATTTAGATCGTTCCCCATCCTGCACTGTCTTTAGTCATCCTATTTAGATCGTTCCCCCGTCCTGCACTGTCTTTAGTCATCCTGTTTAGATAGTTCCCCATCCTGCACTGACTTTAGTCATCCTATTTAGATAGTTCCCCATACTGCACTGTCTTTAGTCATACTATTTAGATAGTTCCCCATACTGCACTGTCTTTAGTCATCCTGTTTAGATAGTTCCCCATACTGCACTGTCTTTAGTCATCCTATTTAGATCGTTCCCCATCCTGCACTGTCTTTAGTCATCCTGTTTAGATAGTTCCCCATACTGCACTGTCTTTAGTCATCCTATTTAGATCGTTCCCCATCCATACTGCACTGTCTTTAGTCATCCTATTTAGATCGTTCCCCATCCTGCACTGTCTTTAGTCATCCTGTTTAGATAGTTCCCCGTCCTGCACTGTCTTTAGTCATCCTATTTAGATCGTTCCCCATCCTGCACTGTCTTTAGTCATCCTATTTAGATCGTTCCCCGTCCTGCACTGTCTTTAGTCATCCTGTTTAGATAGTTCCCCATCCTGCACTGACTTTAGTCATCCTATTTAGATAGTTCCCCATACTGCACTGTCTTTAGTCATACTATTTAGATAGTTCCCCATACTGCACTGTCTTTAGTCATCCTGTTTAGATAGTTCCCCATACTGCACTGTCTTTAGTCATCCTATTTAGATCGTTCCCCATCCTGCACTGTCTTTAGTCATCCTGTTTAGATAGTTCCCCATACTGCACTGTCTTTAGTCATCCTGTTTAGATAGTTCCCCATCCTGCACTGTCTTTAGTCATCCTATTTAGATAGTTCCCCATCCATCCTGTACTGTCTTTAGTCATCCTGTTTAGATCGTTCCCCATCCTGCACTGTCTTTAGTCATCCTATTTAGATAGTTCCCCATCCTGTACTGTCTTTAGTCATCCTATTTAGATAGTTCCCCATACTGCACTGTCTTTAGTCATCCTATTTAGATCGTTCCCCATCCATACTGCACTGTCTTTAGTCATCCTATTTAGATAGTTCCCCATCCTGCACTGTCTTTAGTCATCCTATTTAGATAGTTCCCCATACTGCACTGTCTTTAGTCATCCTATTTAGATAGTTCCCCATACTGCACTGTCTTTAGTCATCCTGTTTAGATAGTTCCCCATACTGCACTGTCTTTAGTCATCCTATTTAGAGCGTTCCCCATACTGCACTGTCTTTAGTCATCCTATTTAGATAGTTCCCCATACTGCACTGTCTTTAGTCATCCTATTTAGATAGTTCCCCATACTGCACTGTCTTTAGTCATCCTGTTTAGATAGTTCCCCATACTGCACTGTCTTTAGTCATCCTGTTTAGATAGTTCCCCATACTGCACTGTCTTTAGTCATCCTGTTTAGATAGTTCCCCATACTGCACTGTCTTTAGTCATCCTATTTAGATAGTTCCCCATACTGCACTGTCTTTAGTCATCCTATTTAGATAGTTCCCCATCCTGTACTGTCTTTAGTCATCCTGTTTAGATAGTTCCCCCATACTGCACTGTCTTTAGTCATCCTGTTTAGATAGTTCCCCATACTGCACTGTCTTTAGTCATCCTGTTTAGATAGTTCCCCATACTGCACTGTCTTTAGTCATCCTGTTTAGATAGTTCCCCATACTGCACTGACTTTAGTCATCCTGTTTAGATAGTTCCCCATCCTGTACTGTCTTTAGTCATCCTATTTAGATCATTCCCCATACTGCACTGTCTTTAGTCATCCTATTTAGATAGTTCCCCATACTGCACTGTCTTTAGTCATCCTGTTTAGATAGTTCCCCATCCTGTACTGTCTTTAGTCATCCTATTTAGATCGTTCCCCATACTGCACTGTCTTTAGTCATCCTGTTTAGATCGTTCCCCATACTGCACTGTCTTTAGTCATCCTGTTTAGATAGTTCCCCATACTGCACTGTCTTTAGTCATCCTGTTTAGATAGTTCCCCATCCATCCTGTACTGTCTTTAGTCATCCTATTTAGATCGTTCCCCATACTGCACTGTCTTTAGTCATCCTATTTAGATCGTTTCCCCATCCATACTGCACTGTCTTTAGTCATCCTATTTAGATAGTTCCCCATACTGCACTGTCTTTAGTCATCCTATTTAGATAGTTCCCCATACTGCACTGTCTTTAGTCATCCTATTTAGATCATTCCCCATACTGCACTGTCTTTAGTCATCCTATTTAGATCATTCCCCATACTGCACTGTCTTTAGTCATCCTATTTAGATCGTTCCCCATACTGCACTGTCTTTAGTCATCCTGTTTAGATAGTTCCCCATACTGCACTGTCTTTAGTCATCCTGTTTAGATCGTTCCCCATCCATACTGCACTGTCTTTAGTCATCCTGTTTAGATCGTTCCCCATCCTGTACTGTCTTTAGTCATCCTATTTAGATAGTTCCCCATACTGCACTGTCTTTAGTCATCCTATTTAGATCGTTCCCCATACTGCACTGTCTTTAGTCATCCTGTTTAGATAGTTCCCCATACTGCACTGTCTTTAGTCATCCTATTTAGATAGTTCCCCATACTGCACTGTCTTTAGTCATCCTATTTAGATCGTTCCCCATACTGCACTGTCTTTAGTCATCCTATTTAGATCGTTCCCCATCCTGTACTGTCTTTAGTCATCCTGTTTAGATAGTTCCCCATACTGCACTGTCTTTAGTCATCCTATTTAGATAGTTCCCCATACTGCACTGTCTTTAGTCATCCTATTTAGATCGTTCCCCATACTGCACTGTCTTTAGTCATCCTATTTAGATAGTTCCCCATACTGCACTGTCTTTAGTCATCCTATTTAGATAGTTCCCCATCCTGTACTGTCTTTAGTCATCCTGTTTAGATCGTTCCCCATCCTGCACTGTCTTTAGTCATCCTATTTAGATCGTTCCCCATCCTGTACTGTCTTTAGTCATCCTGTTTAGATAGTTCCCCATACTGCACTGTCTTTAGTCATCCTATTTAGATCGTTCCCCATCCATACTGCACTGTCTTTAGTCATCCTATTTAGATAGTTCCCCATCCATACTGCACTGTCTTTAGTCATCCTGTTTAGATAGTTCCCCATACTGCACTGTCTTTAGTCATCCTGTTTAGATAGTTCCCCATACTGCACTGTCTTTAGTCATCCTATTTAGATAGTTCCCCATCCTGTACTGTCTTTAGTCATCCTGTTTAGATAGTTCCCCATCCTGTACTGTCTTTAGTCATCCTGTTTAGATAGTTCCCCATCCTGTACTGTCTTTAGTCATCCTATTTAGATCGTTCCCCATCCATACTGCACTGTCTTTAGTCATCCTGTTTAGATAGTTCCCCATCCATACTGCACTGTCTTTAGTCATCCTGTTTAGATAGTTCCCCATACTGCACTGTCTTTAGTCATCCTATTTAGATAGTTCCCCATCCATACTGCACTGTCTTTAGTCATCCTGTTTAGATAGTTCCCCATCCATACTGCACTGTCTTTAGTCATCCTATTTAGATAGTTCCCCATCCTGTACTGTCTTTAGTCATCCTATTTAGATCGTTCCCCATCCTGCACTGTCTTTAGTCATCCTATTTAGATAGTTCCCCATACTGCACTGTCTTTAGTCATCCTGTTTAGATAGTTCCCCATACTGCACTGTCTTTAGTCATCCTATTTAGATCGTTCCCCATACTGCACTGTCTTTAGTCATCCTATTTAGATAGTTCCCCATACTGCACTGTCTTTAGTCATCCTATTTAGATAGTTCCCCATCCTGTACTGTCTTTAGTCATCCTATTTAGATAGTTCCCCATCCTGTACTGTCTTTAGTCATCCTGTTTAGATAGTTCCCCATACTGCACTGTCTTTAGTCATCCTATTTAGATAGTTCCCCATACTGCACTGTCTTTAGTCATCCTATTTAGATCGTTCCCCATACTGCACTGTCTTTAGTCATCCTGTTTAGATAGTTCCCCATCCATACTGCACTGTCTTTAGTCATCCTGTTTAGATAGTTCCCCATACTGCACTGTCTTTAGTCATCCTATTTAGATAGTTCCCCATCCATCCTGTACTGTCTTTAGTCATCCTGTTTAGATCGTTCCCCATACTGCACTGTCTTTAGTCATCCTGTTTAGATAGTTCCCCATACTGCACTGTCTTTAGTCATCCTGTTTAGATAGTTCCCCATACTGCACTGTCTTTAGTCATCCTGTTTAGATAGTTCCCCATACTGCACTGTCTTTAGTCATCCTATTTAGATCGTTCCCCATACTGCACTGTCTTTAGTCATCCTATTTAGATCGTTCCCCATCCTGTACTGTCTTTAGTCATCCTGTTTAGATAGTTCCCCATACTGCACTGTCTTTAGTCATCCTATTTAGATCGTTCCCCATCCATACTGCACTGTCTTTAGTCATCCTATTTAGATAGTTCCCCATCCATACTGCACTGTCTTTAGTCATCCTGTTTAGATAGTTCCCCATACTGCACTGTCTTTAGTCATCCTGTTTAGATAGTTCCCCATACTGCACTGTCTTTAGTCATCCTATTTAGATAGTTCCCCATCCTGCACTGTCTTTAGTCATCCTGTTTAGATAGTTCCCCATACTGCACTGTCTTTAGTCATCCTATTTAGATAGTTCCCCATCCATACTGCACTGTCTTTAGTCATCCTGTTTAGATAGTTCCCCATACTGCACTGTCTTTAGTCATCCTATTTAGATAGTTCCCCATCCATACTGCACTGTCTTTAGTCATCCTATTTAGATAGTTCCCCATCCATACTGCACTGTCTTTAGTCATCCTATTTAGATCGTTCCCCATCCATCCTGTACTGTCTTTAGTCATCCTATTTAGATAGTTCCCCATACTGCACTGTCTTTAGTCATCCTATTTAGATAGTTCCCCATCCTGCACTGTCTTTAGTCATCCTGTTTAGATAGTTCCCCATACTGCACTGTCTTTAGTCATCCTATTTAGATAGTTCCCCATCCATACTGCACTGTCTTTAGTCATCCTGTTTAGATAGTTCCCCATCCTGCACTGTCTTTAGTCATCCTATTTAGATCATTCCCCATCCATACTGCACTGTCTTTAGTCATCCTATTTAGATCGTTCCCCATACTGCACTGTCTTTAGTCATCCTGTTTAGATAGTTCCCCATCCATACTGCACTGTCTTTAGTCATCCTATTTAGATCGTTCCCCATACTGCACTGTCTTTAGTCATCCTGTTTAGATAGTTCCCCATACTGCACTGTCTTTAGTCATCCTATTTAGATAGTTCCCCGTCCTGCACTGTCTTTAGTCATCCTATTTAGATAGTTCCCCATCCTGTACTGTCTTTAGTCATCCTGTTTAGATAGTTCCCCATACTGCACTGTCTTTAGTCATCCTGTTTAGATAGTTCCCCATACTGCACTGTCTTTAGTCATCCTATTTAGATAGTTCCCCATACTGCACTGTCTTTAGTCATCCTATTTAGATCGTTCCCCATACTGCACTGTCTTTAGTCATCCTGTTTAGATAGTTCCCCATACTGCACTGTCTTTAGTCATCCTATTTAGATCGTTCCCCATCCATCCTGCACTGTCTTTAGTCATCCTATTTAGATAGTTCCCCATCCATCCTGTGCTGTCTTTAGTCATCCTATTTAGATCGTTCCCCATACTGCACTGTCTTTAGTCATCCTGTTTAGATAGTTCCCCATACTGCACTGTCTTTAGTCATCCTATTTAGATAGTTCCCCGTCCTGCACTGTCTTTAGTCATCCTATTTAGATAGTTCCCCATACTGCACTGTCTTTAGTCATCCTATTTAGATCGTTCCCCATCCATCCTGTGCTGTCTTTAGTCATCCTATTTAGATCGTTCCCCATACTGCACTGTCTTTAGTCATCCTGTTTAGATAGTTCCCCATACTGCACTGTCTTTAGTCATCCTATTTAGATCGTTCCCCATACTGCACTGTCTTTAGTCATCCTATTTAGATAGTTCCCCATCCTGCACTGTCTTTAGTCATCCTATTTAGATCGTTCCCCGTCCTGCACTGTCTTTAGTCATCCTGTTTAGATAGTTCCCCATCCTGCACTGTCTTTAGTCATCCTGTTTAGATAGTTCCCCATACTGCACTGTCTTTAGTCATCCTATTTAGATCGTTCCCCATCCATCCTGTACTGTCTTTAGTC
Source organism: Salmo salar (assembly GCF_905237065.1). NCBI lineage: Eukaryota > Metazoa > Chordata > Actinopteri > Salmoniformes > Salmonidae > Salmo > Salmo salar. Next base: position 67,830 of record NW_025550157.1, on the reverse strand, counting down.
ATCCTGTTTAGATAGTTCCCCGTCCTGCACTGTCTTTAGTCATCCTGTTTAGATAGTTCCCCGTCCTGCACTGTCTTTAGTCATCCTGTTTAGATCGTTCCCCATACTGCACTGTCTTTAGTCATCCTGTTTAGATAGTTCCCCATACTGCACTGTCTTTAGTCATCCTATTTAGATCGTTCCCCATCCATACTGCACTGTCTTTAGTCATCCTATTTAGATCGTTCCCCATCCTGCACTGTCTTTAGTCATCCTGTTTAGATAGTTCCCCGTCCTGCACTGTCTTTAGTCATCCTATTTAGATCGTTCCCCATCCTGCACTGTCTTTAGTCATCCTATTTAGATCGTTCCCCGTCCTGCACTGTCTTTAGTCATCCTGTTTAGATAGTTCCCCATCCTGCACTGACTTTAGTCATCCTATTTAGATAGTTCCCCATACTGCACTGTCTTTAGTCATACTATTTAGATAGTTCCCCATACTGCACTGTCTTTAGTCATCCTGTTTAGATAGTTCCCCATACTGCACTGTCTTTAGTCATCCTATTTAGATCGTTCCCCATCCTGCACTGTCTTTAGTCATCCTGTTTAGATAGTTCCCCATACTGCACTGTCTTTAGTCATCCTGTTTAGATAGTTCCCCATCCTGCACTGTCTTTAGTCATCCTATTTAGATAGTTCCCCATCCATCCTGTACTGTCTTTAGTCATCCTGTTTAGATCGTTCCCCATCCTGCACTGTCTTTAGTCATCCTATTTAGATAGTTCCCCATCCTGTACTGTCTTTAGTCATCCTATTTAGATAGTTCCCCATACTGCACTGTCTTTAGTCATCCTATTTAGATAGTTCCCCATACTGCACTGTCTTTAGTCATCCTATTTAGATCGTTCCCCATACTGCACTGTCTTTAGTCATCCTGTTTAGATAGTTCCCCATACTGCACTGTCTTTAGTCATCCTGTTTAGATAGTTCCCCATACTGCACTGTCTTTAGTCATCCTATTTAAATCGTTCCCCATACTGTACTGTCTTTAGTCATCCTATTTAGATAGTTCCCCATACTGCACTGTCTTTAGTCATCCTGTTTAGATCGTTCCCCATACTGCACTGTCTTTAGTCATGCGTGTTGTCATCTGTATATAGTGACAAGATGCTCATGTCTATGTCTCTAACAATGGGAGTTGTTGTCCTGTGTACTGATATTCAGAACACCTCCAGTTGCATTAGAAAGCTGTTATTGTGATATGAAAATGCAGAATTCTGCCTCTGTCTGTCTGTCTGTCTGTCTGTCTGTCTGTCTGTCTGTCTGTCTGTCTGTCTGTCTGTCTGTCTGTCTGTCTGTCTGTCTGTCTGTCTGTCTGTCTGTCTGTCTGTCTGTCTGTCTGTCTGTCTGTCTGTCTGTCTGTCTGTCTGTCTGTCTGGGGGAGAGGTCACTAAGGGTCAAGGTGCTGAGCTGGACCTCTGGGCTGAGCTGATTTCTGGTGTCACTGATGGTATCACTAATGATCAATAACCCCTTGACCACGTGAAATAAAAAACTGGAGGGGAAATCACACAAAACTGACAGCCTGTGAGTTTATTAAAAGCATTCAGTGATTACATGACAGTTTAGAGAACAACAGGTCTTCATCTGGAACATATCCACACAATCTAATGTATATTCTCTGTAACACACAGATCATAAGAGAATTACATCATGTTCTATATACTACTAACATCATAACAATCTGTATCATAATCAATATTATAACATTTATAATCAATAACGTGAGAGGTAAACAACAACAACCCCCTTTATTTAAAAAAAATCTAAATACAAAGAATGAACAGATGATTATAATAATACATGGACTAATAATGGAAACACTTCAAGATAAAGAATCTAAGAGACACTAAATAAGATAAAGAATCTAAGAGACACTAAATAAGATAAAGAATCTAAGAGACACTAAATAAGATAAAGAATCTAAGAGACACTAAATAAGATAAAGAATCTAAGAGACACTAAATAAGATAAAGAATCTAAGAGACACTAAATAAGATAAAGAATCTAAGAGACACTAAATAAGATAAAGAATCTAAGAGACACTAAATAAGATAAAGAATCTAAGAGACACTAAATAAGATAAAGAATCTAAGTGACACTAAATAAGATAAAGAATCTAAGAGACACTAAATAAGATAAAGAATCTAAGAGACACTAAATAAGATAAAGAATCTAAGTGACACTAAATAAGATAAAGACATGAAGACAAAATCAAGAAGTAATACATTCTGGAATACAAAACAGACTTAATTAAGCAACTCTCTTAAAATAATCAAAACCCCATGTTACCCAAACCCCATGTTATCCAAAACCCCATGTTTCCCAAAACCCCATGTTATCCAAACCCCATGTTACCCCAAACCCCATGTTACCCAGAACCCCATGTTTCTCTGGTGGTAAAATCGAACTAAAAGGAATAATTGTGGTTACAGTCACTCCTTTTAGATTTCTTCCAAGGTTCTAGAAAGATTAACTAATTCTGAACTTATTATTAAAATTAGAACCACTTCAGGTTTGTCACCACATTTTAAACACCAGTCCACTGCTGACCATCGATTTAAAACACAAAACTGACCTAAGATCAGCATGTAGGATCAGGTTCATTCTACTCCTACTCCATCCCCTGGGCTGCTCTCTCCTCTCCCGGTCCAGCTTCAGCTCTGGAGCTCAGAGAGACCATCTCCATGGCATTGACATAAAGATCCATGCTGCTCACCCTGTTCACTCTCTTCTGCCTCCTGGTGGGCTAGGGAGACACAGCACCAACAGTCAGACATTTACTCTCTAGTATCTCCATTCTCTCTCCCTCCCTCTCCCCCTCACCCTCTCCCTCTAGTTTAAATGACTTGTAACATCTGAGTAAATGTCTTTACCTTGTAGTACAAGTAGGAGGTGGTGATGGCTGTCAGTAGGATCAGCAGCACTACAACGTGTCTGATGATGAAGGCTGGCAGAGGAGAGGCTGCAAACAGAAACACCTTTGATGAGGGGACTGATCATCATCAGATATATCTGTGGGAAAACTGTCAATGACAAAGTTATAAGTCTGGTTCATGTTCAGTTACCTGTGATGGTGAGGGTGAGGAGCTCACTCTCAGAGGAGAAGTTATGAGAGAAAACATAATTCTCATAAACACATCTGTAGTTCCCTTGGTGGGAGTCATCTGCAGCAGGGAAGAGGAAGGCAGCAGAGTGATTGATAGCTGGCTGGGCCTGGGTTCTGTTGGAGCCGGTGAACGTGAGGAGGAAGGAGCCTCCTGGGTACTGTGGCTGAGTGGAGCAGGTGATGGTGAAGCTGTAGTCCCTGAACACCTCGGGCCCCTGGTGGCCCCTGGAGACCCCTCCCATTGAGTCAGTCAGGGAGATATCAGGCTGGACCAGGAGATCTGTAACAATCAAAGAGAACAAAAACCTCTTCAACTAGTTTCCTATAGATATGACAATAACATCAGCATGTAACAGTGCTAGCCACCCTCCCTCACAGGGCAACATGAGTAGTGGGCCTACAGTCACTGAGACAACATATGTTGATATCAGGCTTAAGCAGGACATCTGGAACAAGAGGAGAGAAAAAGAAAACGTAGCTCCTCAACTACTTTCCCAATATAGATATGACTATAACATGACATGTGACAGTGGTAGTGAGTAGAGGCAGTCACTGAGATAACACTCAAATACAAAAGCATTCTGGGATATTTAAGTTGTATTTGATTCCTACTTGAATGAATGATCTATTTAGCAAAGCAGATTTACAATCTAAACAGTCATCATGAGAGGTGCAGAGGAAGTTGTATGAATGAAGGAAATAAGTTGAATGTAATTATAATATCTTGTTATTACCTGAGCATATCACTGTGAGTCCAGGAAGGATATCATACATTCTATAACAATCCCTCAGTGAAGGCTCAGATCCATAACATATAATGTTATTCCCTCTAGTGGTGTTTCCAGGTAGTGCTGAAACAGTGGAGCCACAACCCAGCTGTCTACACACTACTGCAGCTACATTAGTCCTGGTCTTGTCCCAGTCTTCAGCTCCCACAGTCCTCCACTCTCCCTGGTCGTACCGCTCCACTCCACCAGCACAGCGACTGCCTCCTCCCACCAGCCTCACACCATCAGGCTCTGAGAAAAGAAAAGAGAGAGACAGTAATCTTACTATTTTCTCACTAAAACACACCTATATTGTCTCTCATGTTCTTCACTCCAGGTGAGAAACAATATTGTTTGAGTGACAAACTGTTTCTTACCTGAGCAGGTGAGTCCAATAGCATTACCAGGTAGGCAGGTGTTGTTTTCTCTGTCTGAGGTGTCACAGTCCAGGAGAAGGGTCTCTTTGCCTTTACACTGGAAGTCTTTATCCCAGGTCTGACCCTCACCTTCTCCATAGAGGCCCCCCTGTAAAGCTGCAGGAGCCCCACAGCCAAGCTCTCCACAGACTACCTCTGCATCCTGCCGGTCAAAGTCAGCTTCACACACTGAGGCCCAGGACTGATTGGACTTCACCTCCACTCTCCCAGAGCAGAGACCAGCTCCATCCACAAGCCGCACAGACTCTGGAGAAAAATAGTTGGTTGAACATTCAATCAGTTTTGTTGATGACACTGTCAAGGACTAAACACAAATATGTTGGATCAAATATTGTAGTTTGCTATGTTTGATACTGTAAGAGGAAAAATGGGTTCTTAGTCACTCAGGATAGGGTTGGGAATAATGCAGGCAGGAGACAGGAATAAGTTCACTTCACTTTATAGAAAATAAACAGCTGGACATCCATCAGGCAGCTTCACTTCAGTACCATCTGAACTACAATGATCTGCCCATGAACATCTCCCATAAACCAATATGACAAACACAAATGTAATGTTTAAATACATCTGACATCTCTCCCTCTATTTAACCCTTGTGTTGTCTTGAGGGTAAAAATGACCCGCTGCTCTGTTTAACAGCAGAGTAAACCCCCCTAAATGATATTTTTCAACGTGAAATGTGATGACTTTTCCTAGAGTGACCCCAACATTACAAAAAGTGAAACATCACCTTTGTTCATATTTCCATGAAAGCTGTACACCACCAGGGTACAAAGATTGTCTTATGGTCATTTTTCACCAGGCAGTTATAAAATAATTTACATACCACAAAAATCACACACACACACACACACACACACAATGAGAAGTTGAGATGTGTGCTACTGATTGAACTCAGACAAAACTAACACTTTATTGTGCATGTGCAGAATCTTCCCTCCATGACCCCACACATGACTCAAGTTCACAGACAAAATAAACACAATTTCAGACAGAATCAACATTTCTTGAAAACATTGTTTACTAATGGGGAATGCAGTCAGAGGTTATAAAGGTGCTGCAGATGACAGTCCCCCAGTTCTCTCTTTGCTGAAGCCATGAGTGCACGTTTCAGTGTGTGATAAGAGAATTATCTAATAAAGGTAAATGAATCAATAATCCATTATTAACTAGTAGTTATGTAGCATGGATAATGAATAATTAAATAGATCACCTACAAAGCTTCCACAAAGTTATAAGAATATCTCCTGAGTTCTCCACTATTCTGGATATTTCCTATATCCCGAAATATTCCCAGGATAATCCTGATTCCCACGAATCAATCCCAGACGAGCCCCCAAATTGTCTGCAGGATTAACCACTCAACTCTACCCTGCGTACCCAATTGCAGTCCAGTAATTCCTTGTCATTAACCCCTACAGATCTGCTGCTCTGCGTTACCACTGAGCTAATCTACAGCTAGGGACTGTGCTTCAGACTCAACAGTATGGGCCTTACAGTAAAGTGGGCTATCCTCAGACTCAACAGTAAGGGTCTTACAGTAAATTGGGCTATCCTCAGACTCAACAGTAAGGGTCTTACAGTAAAGTGGGCTATCCTCAGAATCAACAGTAAGGGTCTTACAGTAAAGTGGGCTATCCTCAGACTCAACAGTAAGGGTCTTACAGTAAAGTGAACTATCCTCAGACTCAACAGTAAGGGTCTTACAGTAAAGTGGGCTATCCTCAGACTGAACAGTAAGGGCCTTACAGTAAAGTGGGCTATCCTCAGAATCAACAGTAAGGGTCTTACAGTAAAGTGGGCTATCCTCAGAATCAACAGTAAGGGTCTTACAGTAAAGTGGGCTATCCTCAGAATCAACAGTAAGGGCCTTACAGTAAAGTGGGCTATCTTCAGAGCCTAATGCCTATGCTGCCTCGCCCTCACTCTATAAACCCTGCACCTCTTCAGGATGATCCAGGACCGAGTTTCTGCTGTAGAGCACTATGACGGGGTGCCCCCTGTAAACTGGGTTGATTTAGCCCAGAATCACCCCTCTTACGACTCTGTCAAGCATTTCGCTACACCTCCAATAACATCTGCTAAATATGTGTATGTGACCAATCAAATTGTATTTTATTTATACCAGCTACTCAGGTCTCCTCTAGACTAACTAACCAGATGCAAAAAATCCTCAATTATTTAAGTCTATTTCAGAAACTGAAAGTAAAACGACATGAACTTGTATGACTCTGATGACACAGGGTTTCAGAACAATAAAGCAACTTTATTCAACATTCCAGAAACATGGATAAAATATTCCAGATCAATCAGTCAATCACAAATTAACATCGCCAATCAATGATAAGCAACATCAACAGTAAATTAAATTGATAGACACCTTCAACGCCCTTAACTATACCTTTATTGCCAATACAATATGTTTTGTATTTTTACAACTTTATGAGAAGCACAGTAATTAATATATAGAAAAACAGGTTCTTACCTTCTACAACTTTATATACTGTTTTTTATCTCCCCCCTCAGGATGATCAGTCCCTCAGTTGGCATCTAAAAACTCTACCAGCTACTTTAACACACTTCTATCAATGAGGAAACCTTAAGGATCCCTCCTAGAATTTTACTTTAACTGAGAATAATACAAATCTAAATATGAGAATAATAAAAAACTGAATGTATTTCAAGCTATAAATCTAAATATGAGTATAATATAAATCTAAATATGAGTATAATACAAATCTAAATATGAGTATAATATAAATCTAAATATGAGTTTAATATATATAAAAATACATTTCAAGCTAAAAAGCTACAGCAGAAATCTTCTTCCATCAGTCCACAGGTTGTTGAAGCTAATAGAGAGTCGTACCCTTCTCCAGAATGATGCCTCCTTTATACCCTCCATCTTCCTTTCTGTTAACTCATTGTGGCTAACACCTGCTCCAATGATGCATTCAGTGGTTAGCACCTAATGTGGCCATCACTCAAAAAGGTGCTCTTTCAGCACCCACTAACCCCCATCTTTCCTCACATAGGCAGGACGTCTAGACAGGATGACTCCTCCTGGCTGCTCTGACCGGGGATTCCCAAAGCAAGATAGCACCCTCAGTACACTCCATTATCATTAACTTTTAAAACATTTATTTCTAAACATTCATTTTTAAACATTAACATTCCCTTCTCAATTATAATCCCACTCGAACCTATTCTTCCCATTACTTCCTAAACAATCAACATTTTTAAAACCCTTCAACATTATACCATTTCATCATTATAACATGTCATTACCAACCTCCTACAGACCATAAGGCCTTGTCCTTTAAACCTACCAACACAGTCTACAAGCATCGTACCTTAAAGCAACCAACATTAAAACATTCTGAACCATTTTACTGCATTACTTGAATCACCTTTTAATATCTCCCACTATATGTTTCCCCAGGCTTTCAACATTTAACATATTTAACCTTTCATTATTATATTCATAAATTCCCAATTCATTTCTTCTTATTATTATTATTTTCTTTAATCAATGTCAATTCTCTCTCAATCTTCATTCTTCTTTGTGTTCCACATGTGGGTGAGACTGAACCTTCTATGAGTGTGTGAGAATGAGAGAGAGAGTGATTGGGGCCTTCCTACCCATGTTCCTCTGTTACTACAATGTTACAGAACTGGGCCTTGCCTACTACTCTGTCCATGTTCAACATCCTTCTTCTCTTCCTCTGTCTGGACTAAGACCTAACATCCATCTTCTCTTCCTCTGTCTGGACGAAGACCTAACATCCATCTTCTCTTCCTCTGTCTGGAAGAAGACCTAACATTCATGTTCTCTTCCTCTGTCTGGACAAAGACCTAACATCCATCTTCTCTTCCTCTGTCTGGACGAAGACCTAACATCCATCTTCTTTTCCTCTGTCTGGACTAAGAACTAACATCCATCTTCTCTTCCTCTGTCTGGACGAAGACCTAACATCCATCTTCTTTTCCTCTGTCTGGACTAAGAACTAACATCCATCTTCTTTTCCTCTGTCAGGACTAAGACCTATCAACCATCTATTCCTCTGCCATAGTACCCTCCAAACTCATCATTAAGCTTGAGACCCTGGGTCTCGACTCAGCCCTGTACGACTGGGTCCTGGACTTCCTGACGGGCCGCCCCCCAGGTGGTGAAGGTAGGAAACAACATCTCCAAAAGGGTGCGTTCTCAGCCCTCTCCTGTTCACCCACGACTGTGTGGCCATGCAATCATCAAGTTTGCACCACACTCCAACTCAATCATCAAGTTTTCAGACGACACTACAGTTGATTACCAACAACGACGAGACAGGCTACAGGGAGGAGGTGAGGCCCTCGGAGTGTGGTGTCAGGAAAGTAACCTCTCACTCAATGTCAACAAAACAAAAGAGATGATCATGGACTTCAGGAAACAGCAAAGGGAGCACCCCCCCTATCCACATTGACGGGACAGTAGTAGAGAAGGTGGAAAGTTTTAAGTTCCTCGGTGTACATGTCACGGACAAACTGAAATGGTCCACGCACATGGACAGTGTGGTGAAGAAGCACCTCTTCAACCTCAGGAGGCTGAAAAAAAATGTCTTGTCACCTAAAACCCTCACTAACTTTTACAGATGCACAATTGAGAGCATCCTGTTGGGATGTATCAACGCCTGGTACGGTAACTGCACTGCCCGCAACCGCAGGGCTCTCCAGAGGGTGGTGCGGTCTGCACAACGCATCACCAGGGGCAAACTATCTGCCCTCCAGGACACCTACAACACCCGATGTCACAGGAAGGCAAAAAAGATCATCAAGGACAATAACCACCCGAGCCACTGCCTGTTCACCTCAGAAGGCGAGGTCAGTACAGGTGCATCAAAGCTGGGACAGAAAAATTGAAAAACAGCTTCTGTCTCAAGGCCATCAGATTGTTAAACAGCCACCACTAGCACAGAGAGGTGGCTGCCTATCTACAGACTTGATATCATTGGCCACGTTAATAAATGGAACACTAGCCACTTTAATAATGCCACTTTAAGAATGTTTACATATCTCACATTACTCATCTCATATGTATATACTGTATCCTTCACTATCTATTCTTTACTATCTATTGCATCTTAGCCGCTCTGTCACTGCTCATCCATATATTATATATTTATATTCTCATCTCATTCCTTTATAAGACTGTGTGTATTAGGTTTTGTTGTGGAGTTGTTAGATATTACCTGTTAGATACTGCTGCACTGGCGGATCTAGAAGCATAAGCATTTCACTACACTCACAATAACATCTGCTAACCATGTGTATCTGACCAATAACATTTTATTTTGATTTGGACTAAGACCTAACAGCCATCTCTTCCTCTTCCTCTTCCTCGACTAAGACCTAACAGCCATCTCTTCCTCTTCCTCTTCCTGGACTAAGACCTAACAGCCATCTCTTCCTCTTCCTGGACCAAGACCTAACAGCCATCTCTTCCTCTTCCTGGACTAAGACCTAACAGCCATCTCTTCCTCTTCCTCTTCCTCGACTAAGACATAACAGCCATCTCTTCCTCTTCCTGGACTAAGACATAACAGCCATCTCTTCCTCTTCCCCTTCCTCGACTAAGACCTAACAGCCATCTCTTCCTCTTCCTCTTCCTCGACTAAGACCTAACAGCCATCTCTTCCTCTTCCTCGACTAAGACATAACAGCCATCTCTTCCTCTTCCTGGACTAAGACATAACAACCATCTCTTCCTCTTCCCCTTCCTCGACTAAGACCTAACAGCCATCTCTTCCTCTTCCTCTTCCTCACTAAGACATAACAGCCACCTCTTCCTCTTCCTGGACTAAGACCTAACAGCCATGTCTTCCTCTTCCTGGACTAAGACCTAACAGCCATGTCTTCCTCTAACTGGACTAAGACCTAACAGCCATGTCTTCCTCTTCCTGGACTAAGACCTAACAGCCATCTCTTCCTCTTCCTGGACTAAGACCTAACAGCCATCTCTTCCTCTTCCTGGACTAAGACCTGATGTTTAATCAGATCTCAAACCTCTTGTCTGTCAGGAAAGCGGTTCTGTTCATGATTCTGTTGTTGAAGAGTCTGTAGAGAAAAAAAGCATTATTATTATTATTTGAATGTTGTTATTATTATCCTCCAACAGTTGTCCTCAGCAACAGACACACCCATATGATCTCACACACACACATGCTCTGCTCACCGTCACACACACCCTTACCGTACGGTGTGTATTGAAGTGTTGGTAGAGACCAGTTGGAGTATTCTGTCAGTCAGAGCATCAGTGATGTCATTGTGACTCAGGCTACAAGAGAGACAGAGAGAGAGGGACAGAGCGAGAGAGAGACACCGAGAGAGAGAGGGAGAGACAGGGAGAGAGAGAAAGACAGAGAGAGAGGGAGCGAGCGAGCGAGAGACACAGAGAGAGAGGGAGAGAGGGAGAGATCGGACATTTATCATGTAGTGACATACACACAGTCTTGTACAAATAACCTTGTGGGGACATACAATTCAGACCCTAACCCGTACCTTAAATAAAAACCTAACCCTAGATCCTAATCCTAACCATAGATCCTAATCCTAATTCTAACACTAATTCTAACCTTAATAATCCTAAACCCCCTAGAAATAGCATTTGACCTTGTGGGGACCAACAAAATGTCCCCAGTTGGTCAAATTTTTGTTTGTTTACTATTCTATTCTGGTCCCCAAAAGTATAGTTAAACACATCCACACACACACACACACACACACACACACTGAAAGCCACTCACTCCAGGACTTGTACTTTATGCAGGTGTGTGATCAGGGGCTGTAGGTGGTGGTCTGTGAGTTGACAGTGGCTGAGGTCCAGTTCTGACAGACCCTCTGAGTGTTCCAGAACCAGGGCCAGAGATCCACACGGCCTTCTGGTCCAGCCTGGTCTCACTGAGGTCCAGCTCCCCATCCAGGGCTCTGCACAGGGACTCTGTGTGCCTCAGCAGCCCCTCTTCAATCCCCTCACACACAAGGTCCAGCAGCTGAAGTAGCAGAGCTTTGCTGGGGCTGAGAGGACAAGAAGCAGAGACAACATTATGACACAGAGTAGGTCTAACTCCTACTGATAAACTAGTTGGTCAAATGTTTGTCTTTGTGTGTCTAACCTCAGCTTGACAATATGCAGGATGGGAAGCAGCTCTCTCAGTGCTCTGTCCTCCACCTCACAGTCTCTTAGGATGAGCTGGACCTGGTTCTGGACCAGCTGGGTGCTGTGTTGGTTCTGCTTCAGAACAGAGCTGATGGCCCTGCAGTGGTCAGTGGTCAGACACAGAGCCTTCTCCTGGTCCTGAGCTGACAGGTCCACAGAGGAGGAGTAGGAGAAGTCCAGCCTGTAGTGCAGAGACCTGAGCAGCCATACTGCTGTTTGTGGTGGTGATGGTGCCCCCTGCTGGATCTGAGAGGCAGCACAGCACTGGAGGAAACTCAGCAGTAACTTCCTGTCAACACTACAGAGAGAGAGAGACAGAGAAACAGACAGACTTATTTACACATCACAACACTGATAAACTACAACTCTGTTTATCATGTTTACCATTCCACCCCTAGCTGAGGTATTATTTTATTTTGGTTATTTATTTATTTATTTTTATTATATTGGTGTTTTATTTTTCATTCATCTTCAACAAATGTTATAATTTTTCCCTTATAATTACATTTTTTTTAAATATATTTTAAATTTGAATTATATTTCACCTTTATTTAACCTCAAAAGCTGGTTAGTCCCTAGCCCCTACTTCCTCTATAGCTGGTTGGACTCTAGCCCCTACTTATTCTATAGCTGGTTGGTCCCTAGCCCCTACTTCCTCTATAGCCGGTTGGTCCCTAGCCCCTACTTCCTCTAAAGCCAGTTGATCCCTAGCCCCTACTTTATTTTTATTTTTAATTTCACCTTTATTTAACCAGGTAGGCCATTTGAAAACAAGTTCTCATTTATAACTGTGACCTGGCCAAGATAAAGCAAAGCAGTGTGACAAAAACAACACAGAGTTACACATAAACAAACGTACAGTCAATAACACAATAGAAAAATCTATGTACAGTGTGTGCAAATGTAGAAGAGTAGAAGAGTAGGGAGGTAAGGCAATAAATAGGCCATAGAGGCAAAAATAATTAAAATGTAAGCAATTAAACACTGGAGTGATAGATGTGCAGATGATGATGTGCGAATAAAGATACTGGGGTGCAAAAGAGCAACAAAATAAATAATAATATGGGGATGAGGTAGTTGGATGGGCTATTTACGGATGGGCTGTGTACAGGTACAGTGATCGATAAGCTGCTCTGACAGCTGATGTTTAAAGTTAGAGAGGGAGATATGGGTCTCCAGCTTCAGTGATTTTTGAAATTCGTTCCAGTCATTGGCAGCAGAGAACTGGAAGGAAAGGCGGCCAAAAAAAGTGGTGGCTTTGGGGATGTCCAGTGAAATATACCTGCTGGAGCACGTGCTACGGGTGGGCGTTGCTATGGTGACCAGTGAGCTGAGATAAGGTGGGGCTTTACCTAGGATATACTTATAGATGACCTGGAGCCAGTGAGTTTGGCAATGAATATGAAGCGAGGGCCAGCCAACGAGAGCATACAGGTCGCAGTGTTGGGTAGTATATGGGGCTTTAGTAATTAAACGGATGGAACTGTGATAAACTACAGTAGAGTGTTGGAGGCTATTTTGTAAATGACATCACTGAAGTCAAGGATCGGTAGGATAGTCCGTTTTATGAGGGTATGTTTGGCAGCATGAGTGAAGGAGGCTTTGTTGTGAAATAGGGAAGCTGATTCTAGATTTAATTTTGGATTGGAGAGGCTTAATATGAGTCTGGAAGGAGAGTTTACAGTCTAACCAGACACCTAGGTATTTGTAGTTGTCCACATATTCAGAACCGTCCAGAGTAGTGATGCTAGTCGGGAAGGCAGGTGCGGGCAGCACTTAGTTTTACTAGCATTTAAAAGCAGTTGGAGGCCACGGAAGGAATGTTGTATGACATTGAAGCTTGTTTGGAGGTTTGTTAAGACAGTGTCCGAAGAAGGGCCAGATGTATACAGAATGGTGTTGTGTGCGTAGAGGTGGATCAGAGAATCATCAGCAGCAAGAGCGACATCATTGATATATACAGAGAAAAGAGTCAGCCCAAGAATTTAACCCTGTGGCACCCCCATAGAGGTCCGGACAACAGGCCCTTCGATTTGACACACTGAACTCTATCTGAGAAGTAGTTGGTGAACCAGGCGAGGCAGTCATTTGAGAAACCAAGGCAATTGAGTCTGCCGATAAGAATGCGGTGATTGACAGAGTCGAAAGCCTTGGCCAGGTCGAAGTAAGATGGCTGCACAGTACTGTCTTTTATCGATGTAGGTTATGATATCGTTTAGGACCTTGACCGTGGCTGAGGTGCACCCGTGACCAGCTCGGATACCAGATTGCACAGTGGAGAAAGTACGGTGGGATTCGAAATGGTCGGTGATCTGTTTGATAACTTGGCTTTCAAAGATTTTAGAAAGGCAGGGCAGGATGGATATAGGTCTATAACAGTTTGGGTCGAGAGTTTATCCCCCTTTGAAGAGGGGGATCTCAAACGATACGAAAGAGATGTTGAACGGGCTTGCAACAATTTCGGCAGATAATTTTAGAAAGAGAGGGTCCAGATTGTCTAGCCCGGCAGATTTGTAGGGATCCAGATTTTGCAGCTCTTTCAGAACACCAGCCGTCTGGATTTGGGGGTAGGGGTAGCTAGGTGGAAAGCATGGCCAGCAGTAGACAAATGCTTATTGAAATTATCGATTATAGTAGATTAATCCGTGGTGAGTGTTTCCTAGCCTCAGTGCAGTGGGCAGCTGGGAGGAGGTGCTCTTATTCTCCATGGACTTTACAGTGTCCCAAAACTTTTTGGAGTTAGTGCTACATGATGCAAATTTCTGTTTGAAAAAGCTAGCCTTAGTTTTCCTAACTGACTGTGTATATTGGTTTGACAGTGATGAGGGGTGGTCGTTGGACCGCGGACCCATTACGGATGCAGGCGATGAGGCAGAGATCACTGAGATCCTTGTTGAAGACAGCAGAGGGGTATTTAGAGGGTAAGTTGGTCAGGATGATATCTAAGAGGGTGCCCATGGTTACGGATTTAGGGTTGTAGTCGTGATGGATCGGTGGGGCTTCGTGTCAGCAGTAAAGGGTCCAGGCCAATTGGCAAAATAGGTATTGTAGCGCAAGAATTGGCTGGTGGACCACTTCGGCTAGCCGGGAGATGGGCCTAGCTCGAGCTTAGCTCAAGGCTAACTGGTGCTTGCTTCGGGACAGCGACGTTAGCCAGGAGTAGCCACTCGGACAGCAGCTAGCTAGCTGCGATGATCCAGTGTAGAGGTTCACAGCTTGCGGTAGGAATCCGGAGATGTGGTAGAGAAAAAGCAGTCCGATATGCTCTGGGTTGATATCGCGCTGTGCAGACTGGCAGGTATTGACCGAGCTGAGGCTTGCTGGTGAACAAGAGTAACGGTGAAGACGGCTAGCAGTGGCTAACTGTCTACTAGTAGCAAGTCAGCTGGCTAGCTTCTGATGGGGGTTCCAGTTCTAGAGAATACAAATAGCAGATCCGTACCACATTGGGTGAGGAGGGTTGCAGGAGAGTATATTCAGTCCGTTGAAGGAAAGTGAGATTAAGATATAAATATGAAAAACAAAAGAGGAAAAAAAATGATATTTACATGGGACAAGACAAAACACACATCCGACTGCTATGCCATTTTGGATAATGTTAAGGATAGTACATTACACTAAGTTTAGGGTTAGAGGTTAAATCAGTCAAGAAGTGGAAAGCCTCATAGTTCTATCCATTCTAGCAGGGTCATAGAGTGTCAACTAAACCTGAGTTGGGAGACTCTGTCCAGAAGAGGCAGGATGCTCTCTATCTCCCCGGTGGTATGGAGGTCCACAGCAGGTTGACTTTGACTTGGAGGCTGTGCTGCAGGGTAAAACACAGAGCAGTACAGTCCACTCTGTCCAGCTCTCTGCTGTTCAGGTTGATCCAATGGTCTGAAGACCTCAACAAACTGGACACACAGTCACTGGCTCTACTGTCATAGATCTGTGTGATGGAGGACTTTACAAAGCTGGAACTGGACCTGAACAAACATGGAGAATGGATTGTTGTGGTTATGTCAAGGTTTTATAAAGAATAACTTACATAGTAACAACTGGCTGGATAGGACATTAATAATTAACGTCTATAAATATTGAATAAAGATCTCCCACCTCTTGAATAAAACCATAATGATATTACAGAGGACAACTCAGAACAACATGTCACTGGATACAAATAGTTATTTTATTATTTCCAGAAAGTCCGAATAGAGAAAGAAGTTCTCCCACCTCTTGAGAGTAACTCTTCCCAGAAAGGGGAGAAGATCTGAGATGTTCTTCTCTAGAAGCCGGTTCTTCCTGAGGTCCACAGTGATGTTGTGGGTTGAATGCTGCAGCAGAGAGAGAAGCACTTCCCAGTCCAGCCTGCAGGAGGTCAGGTCTCCACCAACCTTCTCCAGGAACCACTGAGTCAAGTCCTTGTCCTGAGCTTCATACACAACTACAGTCAGCTGCTGCAGAGTGTCTGAGTTCAGTCTAGGAGGTTGGAACATACAGGCAGTCAGAAATATGAAGAAAAACACATGAATGAAGTTACTATTTCTATTTAAAAACATCAGCTTCAGACTGACCTGAGAGAGAGAGGTCCCTGGTGACACAGCAGTGTGATGAGAGAGTGACCCTGGATCCAGAAATCAGTCAGGTCCAGACACTGAACCCTCCAGAGTCTCAGCAGGGACGCCACACTACTCAGAGCCCTGGATAACACTCTCTCTGGTGGCTGGCTGCTCTTTAGGACCAGGGAGAGTTCTGGGACAGTCAGTGGAGGAGCACCTCTCTCTGTCCTCATAACCAGTCTGGACAGTTTCACTGCCATACCCACATTCAGCCTGGAATGAAAAGACAAACCTTAAGTTACTTGAAACAGAGAAACCTTGTCAGATAAATACTCAGTAGGAAAATCAACTGTTCAATAGACCTGTAAAAGCTGTCTTACTGAACATACCTGAGCTTGTGCAGCTTTGACTCATGTCTCAAAAGAAGTAAGGCTCCTTGGAGAGAGATCTTGCTGGGGGTGAGAGTGAGGTCCACTCTGGAGGCACAGAGACCCAGGACTCTCCCCACAGACCTGCAGGTTTTCCTGGGTAACTCTCCTCCCAGTGACAGGGTGGAGCCCAAGGCCTGGAGGAGAGAGGCCAACTGCTGGTCCTCCTCTCTGGACCTCACAGGGATGGATTCACACACAGTCTGGAAGAACCTGTCATCATCACAGCTGAAACTGCAAAACATGTGGGACATCAAATCAGACATTTAGGAGACAGTGACGTCCAAATGTATTGGGACAGTGACACATTCGTTGTTGTTTTGGCTCGGTGAAAATGCCCTGACAAAGCTGACAGTTTGACCTTTAACCTCAGTCATATTCTGAATACTAACGCAACATGTGTTATGTCAACAAATCTTCGTATAAATAAAATAAAAATATATAAAACATGTATAAAAAAACAGATATACCAACACACATGTTCAGACTCACCTCAGCTGTGAGATGTAGGACAGACACTGAAGGAAACTCCTCACTTCACTCTCTACATCTGACCAGCCCTTCAGCTCTACTGGTTTCTTCTCTGGTTGGAGTTTCAGCACTTCTAGGAGGAGGGAGGCCTTTCTCTCTGAGAGGTCTATGGACCAGACTGCAGGACTGGCTGACTGGTAAACTGGCTGTAATGCTGGAAGGACACTCCTGCCTTTTTGAGTCTGATAGTCCTTCACATGTGAGTACAGATCCAGCAGGAAATCACATTGATATTCCTTGATCTCATCATCATCATAATACGAGTCACAGAAGGGGAAAGTGTTGTAAGTCCACACTGATGATACCAGCTTCAGTGTCTTCTCTCCTGTCTGCTCCTCCCACTCTGCTGCTTGAGACAGGAGATCCACCAGGAACTTGATCTGCTTTGAGGGATCAGACCAGTCTGGATAGAATCTGCAACAAGGACAGTAAACAGCTGATTCAGAAATGGATGAACACATGAAACCAGTCATAGTTAGAGATATATGAAGTAGTTATACATTTACATAATGTGCTTTGGTTATATGTTAAAGTATTTAATTTTAGAGACATTCACATGATTTATCTGTGACATTTAGTAATGCAACATTAGTTATGTCAGGAAATGGGCTGATAAATGTTCCCAGATTCACCAACATGTGTAGTTTTATATGGAGCCTTCACCACTCCCACTTTGCATCAGCAGTCAGAAAGGAAGCTCTCTGGGGAGCAGTTTGATAGTGTGCTGCAGAACTCTGGTTTATTTTCCCTCTTCCCTCTCTTTCTCTTTCTCTCTCTTCCCCTCTCTCCCCCCCGCCGTCTGTCCCCCCCTCCTCTCTCTCTCTCCCCTCTCTCTCCAGTGCTTTACACTGCAGCAGACTTTATTATTGTTTTCAATGCTCTTCCTTTTGAGGTTCAGCATTGCTGGACTATTATTGCCCTGCCAGACTTATTTAGGTTGACATTTTAGTTAACCTCTCTGGGGTATGTGGGACGCTAGCGTCGCTAGCAGGACACACTATTCAACAGCCAGTGAAATAGCAGGGCGCCAAATTCAAAACAACAAAAATCTCATAATTCAAATTTCTCAAACATACAACTATTATATCCCATTTTAAAGATACACTTCTCGTTAATCCAACCACATTGTCCGATTTCAAAAAGGCTTTACGGCGAAAGCATAACATTAGATTATGTTAGGACAGCGCCGAAGCAAGAAAAACCACAGCCATTTTCCAAGCAAGGAGAGGAGTCACAAAAACCAGAAATGCAGCTAAAATGAAATCACTAACCTTTGATGATCTTCATCAGATGGCGCTCATAGGACTTCATGTTACACAATACATGTATGTTTTGCTCGATAAAGTTCATATTTATATCCAAAAACCCCATTTTACATTGGCGTGTAATGTTCAGAAATGTTTTGCCTCCCAAAACTTCCGGTTAATGAGCACATCAATTTACAGAAATACTCATCATAAACGTTGATAAAATATTCAACTGTTATTCAAAGAATTATAGATACACTTCTCCTTAATGCAACCGCTGTGTCAGATTTCAAAAAAGCTTTACAGCGAAAGCAAACTTTGCTATAACCTGAGTACGGCGCTCAGTCACAAAACCAAATCAGCCATTTTATGGAGTCAACAAAACTCAGAAATAGCATTATAAATATTCACTTACCTTTGATGATCTTCATCGGAATGCACTCCCAGGAATCCCAGTTCCACAATAAATGTTCATTTGTTTCGATAAAGTCCATCCTTTATGTCCAAATACCTCCTTTTATGTTCGCGCTTCAGTCGAGTAATCCAAATCCACTGTGCTCACGCAGTGAGCTGAGACAAAAAGTCAAAAAAGTTACATTACAGTTCGTAGAAACATGTCAAACGATGTATAGAATCAATCTTTAGGATGTTTTTATCATAAATCTTCCATAATATTCCAACCGGACGATTCCTTAGTCTTCAAAAAAGAAAAGGAACACAGCTAAATCTCACGTGAGTTCGCGCCACTGAGCTCATGTCATTTTCTCCGTCATCTGATTCCAATGGCTCTTATTCTCTCCCCATTCACAGTAGAAGCATGTTACAACGTTCTAAAGACTGTTGACATCTAGTGGAAGCCTTTGGGAAGTGCAAAATGACCCCACTGACACTGTATACTAGATAGGGAATCACTTGAAAAACTACAAACCTCAGATTTCCACACTTCCTGGTTGGATATTTCCTCAGGTTTTTGACTGCCATATGAGTTCTGTTATACTCACAGACATCATTCAAACAGTTTTAGGAACTTCAGTGTTTTCTATCCAAATCCACTAATAATATGCATATCTTAGCTTCTGGGCCTTAGTAGCAGGCAGTTTACTCTGGGCACCTTCTTCATCCGGACGTCAAAATACTGCCCCCTACCCTAGAGAGGTTAAAGGGAGGTTGCTTGCCAGTTTATTGTATCTTATTATTTGAACTGTATTGATGTGGTACTAATGACATGTGGCCCAGAAGATTGTGGACATTTTAAGGCCTTTGTTTGTCTATGACCCCCCACCATTCATACACTCTGCACTCCTCCACTGGGAGGTAATACAGATTATTACAAATCCTCTAATGTTGATGACTGGGTCCTTTCTTGTAAATTGTTTCTATGAAGTTGCCGTTAAATTGCTCTGCCATCATTATTGTATGAGGTATTATTGGTGGGGTTTCCCCTGTGCTGTGATGGGTGTTTTATATGGTGTGTCTTATCTTTTCTCTCCACTGGCTATCTGGCTAACAGGCTACACTCTAGACAGTCTCTTCTGCTGATGTGTGTGTGTCTGGTAGTGGGTCTCTCTCTATCCTACTCTTTTCCTTTCTGCAGGGTTAATACCTGCCTGGCGCCCCAACAAAATCTTTACCTTCACCCCTCTCTAACAATACCGCTACAAGATTTACAAACACTTGTAGTTTTATATGTCAAATGTTTCTACAAGATAATAACAACTAGCATCACATAATCACTAACCACCACACATGTTCAGACTCACCTCAGCTGTGAGATGTAGGACAGACACTGAAGGAAACTCCTCACTTCACTCTCTTCATCTGACCAGCCCTTCAGCTCTACTGGTTTCTTCTCTGGTTGGAGTTTCAGCACTTCTAGGAGGATGGAGGCCTTTCTCTCTGAGAGGTCTATGTACCAGACTAAGAAGTAAATTGTTGATTAAAATACCTGTGTACCTAAATATTTGGTCAGGGTATTAACAAACTAGCGAAATAAATGTCCCTATGTAACACCAGTAATGATGTGATGTTATAACAATGATAGACACTATGTAACAGTGATTATCGATCTATGATAGTCCAATATACTTCACAGATCGACAACTCATTATTTTCATTTAATTTCAGCCAGAACGATGTCTTAAATATTAAAATATTTTTCACATGCATGTCAAGATAGATTGACTTGATGTAGCTCACCATTGACTGGGACATCTGTCTCTCTGCTGGTTTCACTGGTGTCTCCTTCTCCATAGACAGCTGACACTCTGACTCTGTAGCAGGTACTGAGGTTCAGAGATATGATGCATTTACATTCAGGTCCCTCTGTTACCATGGTAGACCAGCCCTCCAGTCCTGCCTCCTTATAGTCCACTTTGTAGTGGAGTACAGAGGCACCATCATTACACTCAGGCTGGAGCCAAGTCACTTTGATGGTTTCCTTTGTTTTGTTCAGCAGCCGGCTCACATACAGATGTTCAGGTGGGGATCTCAGGGTCTTGACCTCAATGACCTTGCTGAAGTCACTCATACCAGAGTGTTCTATAACAGAGTACCTGATCTGGTACAGTGTGAACGGTTTCAAACCAGGCACTACACAGGTTTCTGCAGGAGCCAGGGTCACTACCTCATTCCATGGCCGTTTGCTAACCTTGATAAGACCAGTAGTCATGACTCTGTACTCTACTCTGTATCTCTCAGGTCTTCTGATGGTTGACTGTGGAAACTTCAGGAGGACACAGCTCTGTTTTATCTCTGCTACCTGGACTGGATCAGGTTTTAATCCCAGCAGGAAGTTGGTGGTGATGAGACTGCCTTGTTGATACAGACGAATGGAGGATCCAGGAGCACTGATATCTGGTATAACTGCTGCAATGAACTTGATGTTCTCTCCATCTCTTCTGTCTTCATAGGATTTGGTGAACAAGCGGAGGTCAGATTTAAATTTCTGAGTTAAATCTGGAGGTTTGAACGGTCGCTGTGTCTCCTGCTGTCCAGTGAGATCAGATTGGTTCACGGTGTTCTCTTGTACAGAGTGTTTGTGCTGCTGTCCAGTGAGATCAGATTGGTTCACGATGTTCTCTTGTACATAGTGTTTCTCCTGCTGTCCAGTGAGATCAGATTGGTTCACGATGTTCTCTTGTACATAGTGTGTCTCCTGCTGTCCAGTGAGATCAGATTGGTTCATTGTGTTCTCTGGTACAGAGTGTTTGTGCTGCTCCATGGTGGAGAGGAATGGATCTTCATCCTCCAGGGAGGTCAGAGTGAAACACAGTATCCTGTCCTTTAAGGATCTGAGGACACCGTCCAGCTCTTCCTGTGATTTCATTATGGGGATGTTTCTTGTTTTACAGACATTCAGAGCCTTCACCTCCGCTGCCTTGTTGTTTAGCCACAGTTGTACGGACTGAGGACAGAACGGAGACTGGTCATGGTTCTGGAGAATGTCTCTCAGTCGGTTTTCATCCACCCCTTCACTCTCTCTCATGGTCTTTACTGCCATGGACAGCTCTCTCTTAAACTCTGACCAGTACTTCTGCAGAAGCTCTGATAATCTAGACAGTTTATACGTCAGATCAGGAAACCATTTCATCACACAACTATTGGTGGAGTCTGTCATTATCTCCTGGCATCTCATGGTGGCCTGCCTCAGATGGTCCAGCACACACTCTGCCTTGGTGAACAATAGGAGCATGATTTCAACTGAATGTCCCAGATTCTTCAGAGGATAGAGCCATGCGTACAGAGGCACTGCTTTCTCTCCTTGCTGTCCAAGGTGCTTCGGGAGAGTTTCATAGACTTGCAGAGCTCTGTCACACGTCATGGAGCCATTGATATGGTCTACATCACTGTAGAGAGTACACTGATACAACAAACTGTTTGGTTTTTCATCGTCACTCAAGCCGGAAAAGATCTGATCTGCACTGAAGGTGGGCATCATCCTCTTCACAACATTGTGCATATCCGCCTCTCCTGCACCACTGTGTTGTCCGCTGATCTGTTTGCTGTCAAAGATAAAGAATGCTTGAGCTCCATAGAGGACAGCCATGACCACATGAGTTGCCTTTCGTTGTGTTCTGTCTGTCTCCTCCTGAAGCACCCTGTGACTGAGCATGTCCAGTCTGGTAGTGGTTCTGTACTGTAGAGTGACCCGGTCCTGCAGTGTGGACTGAACAGGATGGTTCAGGTATCCAGCAGCACCACCAACCTCCACCAGTCCAGACAGGACACTGGCTCTGAGAGGAGTGGTCACATCCAGAGCCCTGAATCTGTCCTGAAGGGAGTCTCCTTCAATACACTTCACCTCTGTGAGAGGCCGCGGTAGAGACTGACGCATGAAGGCTATTGTACTGTTATCCCAAAGACTGACATCTAAGGAGATAAAACAATATTACATTCACTGCAGGACTTCACAATATATCATAATACATATTTCACAATATGAACTATTCACAAGACAAACTATAAAGTCCAGCACTCAACAAAATGGATACCATTGCTAGCCCAGCGCTGACTCAGTCCATGCTTTTAAACATTAGATAAAACAGTTGTCTTTAAACTATGCACTCTACACACATATGGTACATGAGCTAAACAATAACTACATCCAGTCTTTAAACTGGAAAAGCATACGGTACCTGAACAAAATGAGTCACTGCGGCAGTCATACAACATCCCAAGATCTAAGGGACGACCGAGGGCAGCCACCACAACACTGTCTGATGTCCAGTCTGACAATCACAGAAAACACATGATAACATGTTGTGGTACAGGTCTAAAGGACGACCGAGGGCAGCCACCACAACACTGTCTGCTGTCCAGTCTGACAATCACAGAAAACACATGATAACATGTTGTGGTACAGGTCTAAAGGACGACCGAGGGCAGCCACCACAACACTGTCTGCTGTCCAGTCTGACAATCACAGAAAACACATGATAACATGTTGTGGTACAGATCATTAAAGGTAGTCATTCAGCAGCAGTAATGTAACTCACCTTCAGTCAGACCTCTGCAGAAATGCTTGGCAGGATTGTTCAGCTCAATGGTAGTGTTCTTGACGTTCTGAGGAACACGTCATCACTTGAAGTTACTCAATAAAGGATAGTGGGAGATTACACTTTTCTGTATTTTATTGAACTGATATTAAAATGATAAGAACAGACGGAAATAGTTGAGAGTTGACAGGAAAGTTAAGAGGAAAGTGTATCAAAGTAGCGGTGCTACCAGTTACAACAGGCACAAAAATAGTTATGTTGAGATGATATAAATAGTTATTATTTTAATCTGTTAAGGTAGCTACCAGTACTATATGTCTAGAAGGTAAAGTATTGTTAAGGTAGCTGCCAGTACGGTATGTCTAGAAGGTAAAGTATTGTTAAGGTAGTTACCAGTACTGTCTAGAAGGTAAAGTATTGTTTAAGGTAATTACCAGTACTGTCTAGAAGGTAAAGTATTGTTAAGGTAGCTACCAGTATTATATGTCTAGAAGGTAAAGTTGTCACGTCCTGACCATAGTAAGATGTTATTTTCTATGGTAGAGTACGTCAGGGCGTGACAAGGGGTGTGTTTTGTTCTATGTTTTCCATATCTATGTTTAGTTCTAGTTTTCTATGTCTATGTTGTTGTTTTTTGGGGTGATCTCCAATTGGAGGCAGCTGGTCCTCGTTGTCTCTAATTGGAGGTCATATTTAAGTAGGGTTTTTCTTCCTGGGTTTTGTGGGTTATTATATTTTGAGTAGTGTTTGTTTCTCTCTGCGTCATGGTTTATTGTTTTGTCAATTCAGTTATTTATGTATTGCAAAGTTTCACGAATTGAATAAAATGTGGAACTACAACCACGCTGCACTTTGGTCTGCTCCTTTCGACAACCATGACAAACGTGTACGTATATCGGCCTTCCCTGTGGCTCAGTTGGTAGAGCATGGTGTTTGCAACGCCAGCATGGTGTGTGCAACGCCAGGGTTATGGGTTCGATTCCCACGGGGGGCCAGTACAAAAAAAATATGCATGAAATGAAATGTATGCATTCACTACTGTAAGTCGCTCTGGATAAGAGCGTCTCTAAATGACTAAAAATGTAATGTAAATGTAAAATGTATTGTTAAGGTAGCTACCAGTACTATATGTCTAGAAGGTAAAGTATTGTTAAGGTAACTACCAGTACTGTCTGTCTAGAAGGTAAAGTATTGTTAAGGTAACTACCAGTACTGTCTGTCCAGAAGGTAAAGTATTGTTAAGGTAGCTACCAGTACTGTATGTCTAGAAGGTAAAGTATTGTTAAGGTAGCTACCAGTACTGTATGTCCAGAAGGTAAAGTATTGTTAAGGTAACTACCAGTACTGTTTGTCTAGAAGGTAAAGTATAGTTAAGGTAGCTACCAGTACTGTATGTCTAGAAGGTAAAGTATTGACACTAAATGGTACCTGCTCAGAGTTGTCAGCAGGAAGCTCCTCTGTATTATGTTGTAGAATCGTGATCTCTCTCTGGAGTCTAGCTTCCAGCCTGGAGGCAATCTGTTCCTCCTGAGTTTTGGTGGTTTCCTTGATAGACAATTACAGCCAACATTAATATAATATATTATATTAAACTAAAACTTACTGAAAGACAGGAAAGGCACATTCAACTTGAGCTTGTTAAAATTGAATAAAATAAAATGCAAAATAAAACTGAAACATGTCACTTTTTAACCCACTGCCTCACTATGTTTAATATACTGTCCAATGTCCTGGTGGCAAGAAGAAACTATACACACCAACCTCTTCACTATCTAACACACACTGGTCCAGACTATAGACACACCCACCTCTACACTATCTAACACACACTGGTCCAGACTATAGACACACCCACCTCTTCAGTATCTACCACACACTGGTCCAGACTATAGACACACCCACCTCTTCACTATCTAACACACACTGGTCCAGACTATAGACACACCCACCTCTTCACTATCTACCACACACTGGTCCAGACTACAGACACACCCACCTCTACACTATCTAACACACACTGGTCCAGACTATAGACACACCCACCTCTTCACTATCTACCACACACTGGTCCAGACTACAGACACACCCACCTCTACACTATCTAACACACACTGGTCCAGACTATAGACACACCCACCTCTTCACTATCTACCACACACTGGTCCAGACTACAGACACACCCACCTCTACACTATCTAACACACACTGGTCCAGACTATAGACACACCCACCTCTACACTATCTAACACACACTGGTCCAGACTATAGACACACCCACCTCTTCAGTATCTACCACACACTGGTCCAGACTATAGACACACCCACCTCTTCACTATCTACCACACACTGGTCCAGACTATAGACACACCCACCTCTACAGTATCTAACACACACTGGTCCAGACTATAGACACACCCACCTCTTCACTATCTAACACACACTGGTCCAGACTATAGACACACCCACCTCTTCACTATCTACCACACACTGGTCCAGACTATAGACACACCCACCTCTTCACTATCTACCACACACTGGTCCAGACTATAGACACACCCACCTCTTCACTATCTACCACACACTGGTCCAGACTACAGACACACCCACCTCTTCACTATCTACCACACACTGGTCCAGAATATAGACACACCCACCTCTTCACTATCTACCACACACTGGTCCAGACTACAGACACACCCACCTCTTCACTATCTACCACACACTAGTCCAGACTATAGACACACCCACCGCTTCACTATCTACCACACACTGGTCCAGACTATAGACACACCCACCTCTTCAGTATCTACCACACACTAGTCCAGACTACAGACACACCCACCTCTTCACTATCTACCACACACTGGTCCAGACTATAGACACACCCACCTCTTCAGTATCTCTCTCATTCTTTATGACATCATGGTTTCTGTGGTCCTGCAAGGCACACACCAGACAAACAGAAACCTGGTCTGTCTTACAGAAGACCTCCAGAGCTCTGTGGTGCAGCTGGCACAGTTTCTGCTCCAGGTTTCCAGTCACCTCCACCAGGGTGTGTCTCTGCAGAGCTGCTACGGTGTAGTGATGTCTGACATGGCTCTCACAGTAGGAGGCAGTGCAGGTCAGACAGGACTTCACAGCTTTGAGCTGTTTCTCAGTGCAGAGATCACAGGCCACATCTCCAGGTCCAGCGTAGCAGTACTTGGGAAGAGCAGGGACCTTGAACCTTGCCTGGTGGAGTTTCTCAATCACCTTCTCCAAGGCTGAGTTAGTGAGGAGGTCAGGACGTGTTCTGAATCTCTTGCTGCACTGGGGGCAGTCGTACTCTCCTGTCTGGTCAGGCTGGTTCCAGTAGGTCTCAATGCACTGTCTGCAGTAACTGTGTCCACATGGGATGGAGACTGGCTCTTTGAGAACCTCTGTACACACTGAACATCTGAAGTGGTCCTCTGTCAGTAGACTGGCTGTCAGCTCACTGTACACAATGTGGTAGAGAAATGTGGTTGCTGTTTTAAAGACTATTATACAGGATCGAACCAACTAGATTTACAGGAATGTGGTTGCTGTTTTAAAGACTATTATACAGGAGCTAACCTACAAGATTTACAGGAATATAGAAGCTGTTTTAAAGACTCACTATTATACAGGGGCTAACCTACAAGATTTACAGGAATGTGGAAGCTAATTTTCACTTACCGGTCATCTTTTCCAAACATAATGGGCCTGTCCATGGACCAATCACTCTTCATGGACAGACACGGTGACCACACCCTCTCCTGATTACAACTGTGGAAAGATCAAGGAGGGTTTTGTCATTGTGTGAATATGCAGGATATAATACCTATCCATCTTTCATGTTGACTGTTTGTATATTTCTAAATGGACAGAAACATAAATATTTGCATATTTCTAAATGGAAAGAAACACAAATAAAACTCAGCAAAAAAAGAAACGTCCCTTTTTCAGGATCCTGTCTTTCAAAGATAATTCGTAAAAATCCAAATAACTTCACAGATCTTCACTGTAAAGGGTTTTAACACTGTTTCCCATGCTTGTTCAATGAACCATAAACAATTAATGAACATACACATGTGGAACGGTCGTTAAGACACTAACAGCTTACAGACGGCAGGCAATTAAGGTCACAGTTATGAAAACTTAGGACACTAAAGAGGCCTTTCTACTGACTCTGAACAACACCAAAATAAATATGCCCAGGGTCCCTGCTCATCTGCATGAACGTGCCTTAGGCATGCTGCAAGGAGGCATGAGGACTGCAGATGTGGCCAGGGCAATAAATTGCAATGTCCGTACTGTGAGACCCCTAAGACAGCGCTACAGGGAGACAGGACAGACAGCTGATCATCCTCGCAGTGGCAGACCACGTGTAACAACACCTGCACAGGATCGGTACATCCGAAAATCACACCTGCAGGACAGATACAGGATGGCAACAACAACAACTGCCCGAGTTACACCAGGAACACACAATCCCTCCATCAGTGCTCAGACTGTCCGCAATAGGCTGAGAGAGGCTGGACTGAGGGCTTGTAGGCCTGTTGTAAGGCAGGTCCTCACCAGACATCACTGGCAACAACGTCGTCTACGGGCACAAACCCACCATCGCTGGACCAGACAGGACCTGCAAAAAGTGCTCTTCACTGACGAGTCGCAGTTTTGTCTCACCAGGGGTGATGGTCGGATTCGCGTTTATCGTCTAAGGAATGAGCTTTACACCGAGGCCTGTACTCTGGAGCGGGATGGATTTGAAGGTGGAGGTGTCATGATCTTGGGCGGTGTGTCACAGCATCATCGGACTGAGCTTGGTGTCATTGCAGGCAATCTCAATGCTGTGCGTTACAGGGAAGACATCCTCCTCCCTCATGTGGTACCCTTCCTGCAGGCTCATCCTGACATGACCCTCCAACATGACAATGTCATCAGCCATACTGCTCGTTCCATGTGTGATTTCCTGCAAGACAGGAATGTCAGTGTTCTGCAATGGCCAGCGAAGAGCCCGGATCTCAATCCCATTGAGCACATCTGGGACCTGTTGGATCAGAGGGTGAGGGCTAGGTCCATTCCCTCCAGAATTGTCCAGGAACTTGCAGGTGCCTTGGTGGAAGAGTGGGGTAACATCTCACAGCAAGAACTGGCAAATCTGGTGCAGTCCATGAGGAGGAGATGTACTGCAGTACTTAATGCAGCTGGTGGCCACACCAGATACTGACTGTTACTTTTGATTTTGACCCCCCCCACCCCCCTTTGTTCAGGGACACACTATTCCATTTCTGTTAGTCACATGTCTGTGGAACTTGTTCAATTTATGTCTCAGTTGTTGAATCTTGTTATGTTCATACAACTACTTACACATGTTAATATTGCTGAAAATAAACACAGTTGACAGTGAGAGGATGTTTTTTTTGCTGAGTTTATGTTGATATTTTTAAATGGACAGAAACATAAATATTTGTATATTTATAGAAGGTAAAGTATTGTTAACGTAGCTACCAGTACTGTCTGTCTAGAAGGTAAAGTATTTTTAAGGTAGCTACCAGTACTGTCTGTCTAGAAGGTAAAGTATTGTTAAGGTAGCTACCAGTACTGTATCCCGAGAAGGATTTTGTTTATGAATGATAAATGTTGTTCTTTCTTTCATTTTGAACCCCAATTACTTATTCATCATTGTTTGTAGAACACTAATCTTCTATCGGCTGTTATTTCTATGTCAGGTTCTTCACTTACCTGGCACCTTTTCCAAACATAATGGGCCTGTCCATGGACCAATCACTCTTCATGGACAGACACGGTGACCCCACCCTCTCCTGTTTACCACTGTGGAAAGATCAAGGAGGGTTTTGTCATTGTGTGAATATGCAGAATGTAATACCTATCCATCTTTCATGTTGACTGTTTGTATATTTCTAAATGGACAGAAACACAAATATTTGGATATTTCTATATGATCGATCCATAAATAATACAGAATACAGAACTACTTGCGCTTTTGAGAATGATTTCACATGATGCCTAAATACTTATAACCACTAGGCTGATAAATAAACCAAATTTTCCTTGGATTATTGAATTACTTACATCATGTGACTTCAAGTTATCCATTTGGAGAGCAACATCGCAATGTTAAAAAATATGTCTAATTTGGGCAATTGAAGGAATCTAGGGCTTATGCTAATATACCTTTCAAACATTGTACGCAAAATTAATCGGTAAGTGGCTTGATGCCTACTGTGCCCAAGCTATTTGGTGTTGTTAAACGGGAGTGATGTATAACGGTAATATTGTCAAAATTCTGCTTTTAACAACCATCAGAATTGGTTAAAAAAAGGTTATTCATGGAAACATATTAGACAATAATTAAGAGTAGGCAAAGTTATCGTGTCAGGAGAAAATTATATCAAACATTTGATGTCCAGTCACATTCATTGTGGTTGTCTAAAGTGTGCTGTAGAGTTCACAGTTGGCGATGCCTCATCCTGATTGGTTATTCCTCATCATTTGCAACAATGTCAATAAGTGTCATCACCATCTTTCCTTTGCAGTACCTCAAACTGTTGTGATTATCAGCTGAGATAAACTTATATTAGTTAATTTTACTCCTGGCTCAGAGCTTGTCTGAGCAGTGTCTTAACATCATCCTAAAACCTAGTTATTTTTAGTCTTAAAACAGGTTTTAACATGATTCCTGACAGGATCTAAATTTTTAAAGGGAGAATCTGTAGTTCAAACAACAAGAAAGCTGACACAGTTTTTGGACGAACAATTTAGGGATGGGGTTGAAGAAATATGGACTGGACTGACCATCCATGACATCAAAATGAAAGTTAACCATATTATGAAGCTACACAATGTTTGTTGACGATTCAGTTGTTAACAAACATTGGAGTAAAACAAGCTTATATTTTGGTTTCTGATGGAGTAGACAGTTGAACTGAGCTCATGAAGCATTTACAAGCTATTCCAGTCCACATCACTAGTAACATAGTCCTATTCCAGTCCACATCACTAGTAATATAGTCCTATTCCAGTCCACATCACTAGTAATATAGTCCTATTCCAGTCCACATCACTAGTAATATAGTCCTATTCCAGTCCACATCACTAGTAATATAGTCCTATTCCAGTCCACATCACTAGTAATATAGTCCTATTCCAGTCCACACCACGAGCAATATAGTCCTATTCCAGTCCAAACCACAAGCAATATAGTCCTATTCCAGTCCACACCACGAGCAATATAGTCCTATTCCAGTCCACATCACTAGTAATATAATCCTATTCCAGTCCACATCACTAGTAACATAGTCCTATTCCAGTCCACATCACTAGTAATATAGTCCTATTCCAGTCCACATCACTAGTAACATAGTCCTATTCCAGTCCACATCACTAGTAATATAGTCCTATTCCAGTCCACATCACTAGTAATATAGTCCTATTCCAGTCCACATCACTAGTAATATAGTCCTATTCCAGTCCACATCACTAGTAATATAGGTCTATTCCAGTCCACATCACTAGTAATATAGTCCTATTCCAGTCCACACCACGAGCAATATAGTCCTATTCCAGTCCACACCACGAGCAATATAGTCCTATTCCAGTCCACACCACGAGCAATATAGTCCTATTCCAGTCCACACCACGAGCAATATAGTCCTATTCCAGTCCACATCACTAGTAATATAGTCCTATTCCAGTCCACATCACTAGTAATATAGTCCTATTCCAGTCCACATCACTAGTAATATAGTCCTATTCCAGTCCACATCACTAGTAATATAGTCCTATTCCAGTCCACATCACTAGTAATATAGTCCTATTCCAGTCCACATCACTAGTAATATAGTCCTATTCCAGTCCACATCACTAGTAATATAGTCCTATTCCAGTCCACATCACTAGTAATATAGTCCTATTCCAGTCCACATCACTAGTAATATAGTCCTATTCCAGTCCACATCACTAGTAAAATAGTCCTATTCCAGTCCACATCACTAGTAATATAGGTCTATTCCAGTCCACATCACTAGTAATATAGTCCTATTCCAGTCAATATCACTAGTAATATAGTCCTATTCCAGTCCACATCACTTGTAATATCAAATTCAAATCAAATCAAATATAGTCCTATTCCAGTCCACATCACTAGTAACATAGTCCTATTCCAGTCCACATCACTAGTAATATAGTCCTATTCCAGTCCACATCACTAGTAATATAGTGCTATTCCAGTCCACATCACTAGTAATATAGTCCTATTCCAGTCCACATCACTAGTAATATAGTCCTATTCCAGTCCACATCACTAGTAATATAGTCCTATTCCAGTCCACACCACGAGCAATATAGTCCTATTCCAGTCCACACCACAAGCAATATAGTCCTATTCCAGTCCACACCACGAGCAATATAGTCCTATTCCAGTCCACATCACTAGTAATATAATCCTATTCCAGTCCACATCACTAGTAACATAGTCCTATTCCAGTCCACATCACTAGTAATATAGTCCTATTCCAGTCCACATCACTAGTAATATAGTCCTATTCCAGTCCACATCACTAGTAATATAGTCCTATTCCAGTCCACATCACTAGTAATATAGTCCTATTCCAGTCCACATCACTAGTAATATAGTCCTATTCCAGTCCACATCACTAGTAATATAGTCCTATTCCAGTCCACATCACTAGTAATATAGTCCTATTCCAGTCCACATCACTAGTAATATAGTCCTATTCCAGTCCACATCACTAGTAATATAGGTCTATTCCAGTCCACATCACTAGTAATATAGTCCTATTCCAGTCCACACCACGAGCAATATAGTCCTATTCCAGTCCACACCACGAGCAATATAGTCCTATTCCAGTCCACACCACGAGCAATATAGTCCTATTCCAGTCCACACCACGAGCAATATAGTCCTATTCCAGTCCACATCACTAGTAATATAATCCTATTCCAGTCCACATCACTAGTAATATAGTCCTATTCCAGTCCACATCACTAGTAATATAGTCCTATTCCAGTCCACATCACTAGTAATATAGTCCTATTCCAGTCCACATCACTAGTAATATAGTCCTATTCCAGTCCACATCACTAGTAATATAGTCCTATTCCAGTCCACATCACTAGTAATATAGTCCTATTCCAGTCCACATCACTAGTAATATAGGTCTATTCCAGTCCACATCACTAGTAATATAGTCCTATTCCAGTCAATATCACTAGTAATATAGTCCTATTCCAGTCCACATCACTTGTAATATCAAATTCAAATCAAATCAAATATAGTCCTATTCCAGTCCACATCACTAGTAATATAGTCCTATTCCATTCCACATCACTAGTAATATAGTCCTATTCCAGTCCACATCACTAGTAGTATAGTCCTATTCCAGTTCACATCATGTCACGTCCTGGCCAGTATATAAGGTTAATTGTTTTGTAGTTTGGTTAGGGCGTGGCAGGGGGTATTTGTTTTATGTGGTTCGGGGTGGTGTGTTTGTGTAAAGGGTGTTTGATTTAGTATTTCCGGGTTTTGGTTTATGTTTAGTTAATTCTATGGTTAGTCTAGTGTGTGTGTTTCTATGTTTGGTTGATCGGGGTTGGGACTCTCAGTTGAAGGCAGGTGTTGTCTATCTGCCTTTGATTGAGAGTCCCATATATTAGGGTGTGTTTGTATGTGTTATTGGTGGGTGATTGTTCTGTGTTGAGCCTATGCTAGCCAGACTGTTTGTAGTTGTTCGTTCGTTCTTTTTGTTTTGTGATTTTGTACGTTCATTTTTTGAAGTTAATAAATTCTCAAGATGAGCATACACGTACCTGCTGCGTATTGGTCCTCCTTCACCGACGACAACCGTGACACATCACTAGTAGTATAGTCCTATTCCAGTCCACACCACGAGTAATATAGTCCTAATCCAGTCCACAATACTAGTAATATAGTCCTATTCCAGTCCACATCACTAGTAATATAGTCCTATTCCAGTCCACATCACTAGCAATATAGTCCTATTCCAGTCCACACCACGAGCAATATAGTCCTATTCCAGTCCACACCACGAGCAATAAAGTCCTATTCCAGTCCACACCACGAGCAATATAGTCCTATTCCAGTCCACACCACGAGCAATATAGTCCTATTCCAGTCCACATCACTAGTAATATAATCCTATTCCAGTCCACATCACTAGTAATATAGTCCTATTCCAGTCCACATCACTAGTAATATAGTCCTATTCCAGTCCACATCACTAGTAATATAGTCCTATTCCAGTCCACATCACTAGTAATATAGTCCTATTCCAGTCCACATCACTAGTAATATAGGTCTATTCCAGTCCATATCACTAGTAATATAGTCCTATTCCAGTCAATATCACTAGTAATATAGTCCTATTCCAGTCCACATTACTAGTAATATAGTCCTATTCCAGTCCACATCACTAGTAATATAGTCCTATTCCAGTCCACATCACTAGTAATATAGTCCTATTCCAGTCCACATCACTAGTAATATAGTCCTATTCCATTCCACATCACTAGTAATATAGTCCTATTCCAGTCCACATCACTAGTAGTATTGTCCTATTCAAGTTCACATCACTAGTAGTATAGTCCTATTCCAGTCCACACCACGAGTAATATAGTCCTATTCCAGTCCACAATACTAGTAATATAGTCCTATTCCAGTCCACATCACTAGCAATATAGTCCTATTCCAGTCCACATCACTAGTAATATAGTCCTATTCCATTCCACATCACTAGTAATATAGTCCTATTCCAGTCCACATCACTTCTAGTATAGTCCTATTCCAGTCCACATCACTAGTAGTATAGGTCTATTCCAGTCCACATCACTAGTAATATAGTCCTATTCCAGTCAATATCACTAGTAATATAGTCCTATTCCAGTCCACATCACTAGTAATATAGTCCTATTCCAGTCCACATCACTAGTAATATAGTCCTATTCCAGTCCACATCACTAGTAATATAGGTCTATTCCAGTCCACATCACTAGTAATATAGTCCTATTCCAGTCAATATCACTAGTAATATAGTCCTATTCCAGTCCACATCACTAGTAATATAGTCCTATTCCAGTCCACATCACTAGTAATATAGTCCTATTCCAGTCCACATCACTAGTAATATAGTCCTATTCCATTCCACATCACTAGTAATATAGTCCTATTCCACATCACTAGTAGTATAGTCCTATTCCAGTCCACATCACTAGTAGTATAGTCCTATTCCAGTCCACACCACGAGTAATATAGTCTATTCCAGTCCACAATACTAGTAATATTGTCCTATTCCAGTCCACATCACTAGTAATATAGTCCTATTCCATTCCACATCACTAGTAATATAGTCCTATTCCAGTCCATATCACTAGTAGTATAGTCCTATTCCAGTCCACATCACTAGTAATATAGTCCTATTCCAGTCCACATCACTAGTAATATAGTCCTATTCCAGTCCACATCACTAGTAATATAGTCCTATTCCAGTCCACATCACTAGTAATATAGTCCTATTCCAGTCCACATCACTAGTAATATAGTCCTATTCCAGTCCACATCACCAGTAATATAGGTCTATTCCAGTCCACATCACTAGTAATATAGTCCTATTCCAGTCCACATCACTAGTAATATAGTCCTATTCCAGTCCACATCACTAGTAATATAGTCCTATTCCAGTCAATATCACTAGTAATATAGTCCTATTCCAGTCAATATCACTAGTAATATAGTCCTATTCCAGTCCACATTACTATTAATATAGTCCTATTCCAGTCCACATCACTAGTAATATAGTCCTATTCCAGTCCACATCACTAGTAATATAGTCCTATTCCAGTCCACATCACTAGTAATATAGGTCTATTCCAGTCCACATCACTAGTAATATAGTCCTATTCCAGTCCACATCACTAGTAATATAGGTCTATTCCAGTCCACATCACTAGTAATATAGGTACATTCCAGTCCACATCACTAGTAATATAGTCCTATTCCAGTCCATATCACTAGTAATATAGTCCTATTCCAGTCCATATCACTAGTAATATAGTCCTATTCCAGTCCACATCACTAGTAATATAGTCCTATTCCAGTCCACATCACTAGTAATATAGGTCTATTCCAGTCCACATCACTAGTAATATAGGTCTATTCCAGTCCACATCACTAGTAATATAGTCCTATTCCAGTCCACATCACTAGTAATATAGGCCTATTTGTTTAACATGTTTTGTTACTACATGATTCCACGTGTTATTTTATGTTCATATCTTCACTATTATTCTACAATGTAGAAATTAATACAAAATAAAGAAAAACCCTTGAATGAGTAGGTGTGTCCAAACTTTTGACTGGTACTGTACCTGAGATCACCATTTGTAAATCCGATTGGTCGATACATGGAATGGTCACTTCTCAAGGAGAGTTGGCTTGGAGCAGGAGATGCTGCTCCCAAAAGCCTTTCAGACACAGAGAATAGTGTTCAGGTCAATATTAAAATCATTCCAGTAAATTACATTACACAGTATAACCAGTAGGACATAGGTCTGTAGACTAACTAATAACAGTTAGAGATTATATGTCTGCAGACCAACTAATAACAGTTAGAGAGATGATGGAACAATGTAGCTAAATCATGATGTGGTTTCAAGTTATTTTAACCCTTAATTACCTAACATGAGCTATTCCAAACTGAATTAAATGACAGTAGTGTCTATATTTTTGCAACTTCTGCACAAAACCGATTTGGGGAAGCAGGAGAGGTCTTCAGCTCCTTATCCTTTTTGACAGTGTTGATTTAGCATATGGGCTCATTAGCCGACTTCAAAAAGTAATATATCACTATTCCAGTCCCTATCACTAGTAATATAGTCCTATTCCAGTCCATATCACTAGTAATATAGTCCTATTCCAGTCCACATCACTAGTAATATAGTCCTATTCCAGTCCACATCACTAGTAATATAGTCCTATTCCAGTCCACATCACTAGTAATATAGTCCTATTCCAGTCCACATCACTAGTAATATAATTCTATTCCAGTCCACATCACTAGTAATATAGTCCTATTCCAGTCCACATCACTAGTAATATAGTCCTATTGCAGTCCACATCACTAGTAATATAGTCCTATTGCAGTCCACATCACTAGTAATATAGTCCTATTGCAGTCCACATCACTAGTAATATAGTCCTATTCCAGTCCACATCACTAGTAATATAATCCTATTCCAGTCCACATCACTAGTAATATAGTCCTATTCCAGTCCACATCACTAGTAATATAGTCCTATTCCAGTCCACATCACTAGTAATATAGGTCTATTCCAGTCCACATCACTAGTAATATAGTCCTATTCCAGTCCACATCACTAGTAATATAGGTCTATTCCAGTCCACATCACGAGTAATATAGTCCTATTCCAGTCCACATCACTAGTAATATAGTCCTATTCCATTCCACATCACTAGTAATATAGTCCTATTCCAGTCCATATCACTAGTAGTATAGTCCTATTCCAGTCCACATCACTAGTAGTATAGTCCTATTCCAGTCCACATCACTAGTAATATAGTCCTATTCCAGTCCACATCACTAGTAATATAGTCCTATTCCAGTCCACATCACTAGTAATATAGTCCTATTCCAGTCCACATCACTACTAATATAGTCCTATTCCAGTCCACATCACTAGCAATATAGTCCTATTCCAGTCCACATCACTAGCAATATAGTCCTATTCCAGTCCACATCACTAGCAATATAGTCCTATTCCAGTCCACATCACTAGTAATATAGTCCTATTCCAGTCCATATCACTAGTAATATAGTCCTATTCCAGTCCATATCACTAGTAATATAGTCCTATTCCAGTCCATATCACTAGTAATATAGTCCTATTCCAGTCCATATCACTAGTAATATAGTCCTATTCCAGTCCACATCACTAGTAATATAGGTCTATTCCAGTCCACATCACTAGTAATATAGTCCTATTCCAGTCCACATCACTAGTAATATAGTCCTATTCCAGTCCACATCACTAGTAATATAGGTCTATTCCAGTCCACATCACTAGTAATATAGGTCTATTCCAGTCCACATCACTAGTAATATAGTCCTATTCCAGTCCACATCACTAGTAATATAGTCCTATTCCAGTCCACATCACTAGTAATATAGGCCTATTTGTTTAACATGTTTTGTTACTACATGATTCCACGTGTTATTTTATGTTCATATCTTCACTATTATTCTACAATGTAGAAATTAATACAAAATAAAGAAAAATCCTTGAATGAGTAGGTGTGTCCAAACTTTTGACTGGTACTGTACCTGAGATCACCATTTGTAAATCCGATTGGTCGATACATGGAATGGTCACTTCTCAAGGAGAGTTGGCTTGGAGCAGGAGATGCTGCTCCCAATAGCCTTTCAGACACAGAGTATAGTATTCAGGTAAATATTAAAATCATTCCAGTAAATTACATTACACAGTATAACCAGTAGGACATAGGTCTGTAGACTAACTAATAACAGTTAGAGATTATATGTCTGCAGACCAACTAATAACAGTTAGAGAGATGATGGAACAATGTGGCTAAATCATGATGTGGTTTCAAGTTATTTTAACCCTTAATTACCTAACATGAGCTATTCCAAACTGAATTAAATGACAGTAGTGTCTATATTTTTGCAACTTCTGCACAAAACCGATTTGGGGAAGCAGGAGAGGTCTTCAGCTCCTTATCCTTTTTGACAGTGTTGATTTAGCATATGGGCTCATTAGCCTACTTCAAAAAGTAATATATGACTATTCCAGTCCCTATCACTAGTAATATAGTCCTATTCCAGTCCACATCACTAGTAATATAGTCCTATCCCAGTCCACATCACTAGTAATATAGTCCTATTCCAGTCCATATCACTAGCAATATAGTCCTATTCCAGTCCACATCACTAGTAATATAGTCCTATTCCAGTCCATATCCCTAGCAATATAGTCCTATTCCAGTCCACATCACTAGTAATATAGGTCTATTCCAGTCCACATCACTAGTAATATAGGTCTATTCCAGTCCACATCACTAGTAATATATGACTATTCCAGTCCATATCACTAGTAATATAGTCCTATTCCAGTCCATATCACTAGTAATATAGTCCTATTCCAGTCCATATCACTAGTAATATAGTCCTATTCCAGTCCATATCCCTAGCAATATAGTCCTATTCCAGTCCATATCACTAGTAATATAGTCCTATTCCAGTCCATATCACTAGTAATATAGTCCTATTACAGGCCTAGCTAGCAAACCTATACTTGAATCCCCTTAAAATTGTCAAAGACTCCAGCCACCCTAGTCATAGACTGTTCTCTCTGCTACCACACGGCAAGCGGTACCGGAGCGCCAAGT
This sequence comes from Salmo salar, assembly GCF_905237065.1. Classification (NCBI taxonomy): domain Eukaryota; kingdom Metazoa; phylum Chordata; class Actinopteri; order Salmoniformes; family Salmonidae; genus Salmo; species Salmo salar. The sequence continues at coordinate 29,064 of NW_025550157.1, read as the reverse complement.
CTGGGTCCAAGAGGCTTTTAAACAGCTTCTACCCCCAAGCCATAAGACTCCTGAAGAGCTAATCAAAATGGCTACGCAGACTATCTGCACCCCCCACACTGCTGCTACTCTCTGTTATTATCTGCATGTACATAATTACCTCAATTACCTCGACACCAGTGCCCCAACACTACTACAACCCATTAACCAGGTAGATATATACCTACTACCAACCTGTCTCGTAGTATATTGACCCTTCTACAACCCACAAACCAGGTAGATATATACTGTACCTACTACCAACCTGTCTGGCATTATATTGACCCTTCTACAACCCATAAACCAGGTAGATATATACCTACTACCAACCTGTCTGGCAGTATATTGACCCTTCTACAACCCATAAACCAGGTAGACATATACATACAAATTAGCTTTTCTGAACAAAATAAGTTGACAAAATTTATGAAAAGTGTTGCGACAGTTGAGCCAATTTTCTAGTCTGAACTCATCCACTCAGGGGCTGAGCTCGCTGTGCATCAACGCCACTGAAAAGGGGTGTATTCAGTAGTGCACACAGTACCAACAGAAAAACGTTTTGCAAAGAAAACAAGAGTTTCTATTGGTCGAATACAGGTAGGTCCCTCTCGTTAGCTCGTGTGTAGATGTATTTCACTTATACTTCCATGTATATAAAAAAAAACGTTTTGGACCGCAGTAAGCATGTGAAATAGCGTCGACTCTTGGCTACTGGTGGCATTTCTATAGGCAACGTTTGGCTACTGAACGGGACAGTGTTGCAGTAATCACCAGCAGGTGTGCTACAACGGTACCTGCCAGGGGTGTATGAATTAGAACACACCGTAGAAAAACGTTTTGCAACAAACGACAGTTTCCCAATGGACATATTCATGTAAATCCCTTCCCGTTTGCTTGTTTGGTTCCTAATGAATACACCCAGCTGTGTCACACCTCGAGCTGTTTTATAATTATTGGAACAGCTGCACTTGAAATGGACACATTTCACAGACATTATGAAATAAACTAACAATACAGATAAGCCTAATGTCAGAGTAATTTACCTGTCTTCCTCCATATTTTCTTCACTCTCCCCAGGCCGTCAGGAGATTTCCATCGGTTCCTCAGAAATGACGGCGGATGAAAGTCCAAGGCAGTTTACTGTTGCTCAACATATTTCACAGAAAGACATAGATTGTTCTCCTATTGTGGAAAAACAGAAGTCAGCGATTTAAATAAAATAATATAAAATAGTAGGAATCCTACGATGTTGTTGACGTTCAGATATGGCCTCCTAAATGTAGAAAACATGGAATCGATAGGATACATGACTAAAGGATACTAAAGGCCTAACATTACATGATTTCACACACTAAGGGGCAGTTAATAAATAACAAAACTAATTTGTTCTCTGTAATTGCCAGTATATTAGGCTTTTATTGTATGCAAACCATTGCCTAAATATGTGGCCTATAGCTGTGTTTATTTCTAAAACCATGCGTTGGCTTCCCATCCGCAGATTAGATAGTAACCTAAACTCGGCTACAGTGGTTTACTGAAATGTAGACTAGTTAAATGCCTACAGCTTTTGTGGGTTACAAGCTATATTTAATGTTATAACTTTAAGAATATGACAGCCTTTATACAACTTTACATTAATTATCTTGATTCAATATAGTCCGCAGCCCATGGCCTCGCTCAGACTTTTGTTTCCAACGTTACGTCGTTATAACATGTCCATAGAAATAAACCTGCACTGAGTTCTGTCGAAATTATTATACTCATGTAAACCAATTTGTCTCTAGACCTGTAATAAACCACGATATTTGTTATCTTAAATTAAAACAAAAATGTTAGCTACCTTCATGATCCAGTTGTCTACAAATGGCGGCCTCATAGGTGCTTTTTACTTTAACTTTCAATATGTATTAGGTAACTCACAGGTTGCGGTCCAAACAGGTAAAAGACGCACCCTTTTCTTCTTCTTCTTTGGTATAATGGCGTTCGCAACAATGATATGTGCATTCCGCCACCAACTGTACAGGTCGATAAGAAGGATCCAAAAAGGAAAACAATGTGGTGTAAAAAAAATAATATATATATATATATATATATATATACACTGCTCAAAAAAATTAAGGGAACACTAAAATAACACATCCTAGATCTGAATGAATGAAATAATCTTATTAAATACTTTTTTCTTTACATAGTTGAATGTGCTGACAACAAAATCACACAAAAATAATCAATGGAAATCCAATTTATCAACTCATGGAGGTCTGGATTTGGAGTCACACTCAAAATTAAAGTGGAAAACCACACTACAGGCGGATCCAACTTTGATGTAATGTTCTTAAAACAAGTCAAAATGAGGCTCAGTAGTGTTTGTGGCCTCCACGTGCCTGTATGACCTCCCTACAATGCCTGGGCATGCTCCTGATGAGGTGGCAGATGGTCTCCTGAGGGATCTCCTCCCAGACCTGGACTAAAGCATCCGCCAACTCCTGGACAGTCTGTGGTGCAACGTGGCGTTGGTGGATGGAGCGAGACATGATGTCCCAGATGTGCTCAATTGGATTCAGGTCTGGGGAACGGGCGGGCCAGTCCATAGCATCAATGCCTTCCTCTTGCAGGAACTGCTGACACACTCCAGCCACATGAGGTCTAGCATTGTCTTGCATTAGGAGGAACCCAGGGCCAACCACACCAGCATATGGTCTCACAAGGGGTCTGAGGATCTCATCTCGGTACCTAATGGCAGTCAGGCTACCTCTGGCGAGTACATGGAGGGCTGTGCGGCCCCCCAAAGAAATGCCACCCCACACCATGACTGACCCACCGCCAAACCGGTCATGCTGGAGGATGTTGCAGGCAGCAGAACGTTTTCCACGGCGTCTCCAGACTGTCACGTCTGTCACATGTGCTCAGTGTGAACCTGCTTTCATCTGTGAAGAGCACAGGGAGCCAGTGGCGAATTTGCCAATCTTGGTGTTCTCTGGCAAATGCCAAACGTCCTGCACGGTGTTGGGCTGTAAGCACAACCCCCACCTGTGGACGTCGGGCCCTCATACCACCCTCATGGAGTCTGTTTCTGACCGTTTGAGCAGACACATGCACATTTGTGGCCTGCTGGAGGTCATTTTGCAGGGCTCTGCCAGTGCTGCTCCTGCTCCTCCTTGCACAAAGGCGGAGGTAGCGGTCCTGCTGCTGGGTTGTTGCCCTCCTACGGCCTCCTCCACGTCTCCTGATGTACTGGCCTGTCTCCTGGTAGCGCCTCCATGCTCTGGACACTACGCTAACAGACACAGCAAACCTTCGTGCCACAGCTCGCATTGATGTGCCATCTTGGATGAGCTGCACTACCTGAGCCACTTGTGTGGGTTGTAGACTCCGTCTCATTCTACCACTAGAGTGAAAGCACCGCCAGCATTCAAAAGTGACCAAAACATCAGCCAGGAAGCATAGGAACTGAGAAGTTGTCTGTGGTTACCACCTGCAGAACCACTCCTTTATTGGGGGTGTCTTGCTAATTGCCTATAATTTCCACATGTTGTCTATTCCATTTGCACAACAGCATGTGAAATTTATTGGTAATCAGTGTTGCTTCCTAAGTGGACAGTTTGATTTCACAGAAGTGTGATTGACTTGGAGTTACATTGTGTTGTTTAAGTGTTCCCTTTATTTTTTTGAGCAGTATATATACAAACTATCAGTAACGAAATGTTAATTAAACTAAATCAGCCTGTTTTTCTGTTTTAATCAGGTCCCTAAACAGGCTCAGAAGGATCCTGTGATGGAGGGACATTTCCAGGAGACAGTAGTCCTTGCAGTGCTTCTTGGAGGCCCAAAAACTTCTCGGCTTCTTCGACTTATTGGACACTTGGTGCAGTACAACTAATAACTGTGGCTAGAAGCACAAGCATTTCGCTACACCTGCATTAACATCTGCTAACCATGTGTATGTGACCAATAACATTTGATTTGATTTATAAATGCTACAAAATCCACCTTCTTCACAGTAAGTGTATCCAGATCACTTGATTGGTGTATAACATTTTCAACTGGTTGCAGTGCATCCACCACAATGTCTTCCTCAGAACTGTGGCCTCTTCCATGCTCTTCACCACCTCCACATAGGAGATTTGCTGTACATCCCTGATCCTTGACACCTCAACCTCTTTCCCCCTAACAGGTCACTCAGGGAATTTGGAAAATATGACCCCCACCACAGTTGCAACATTTTACATTCAGACTCTTCAATAACATAATCCTTCCATCTGCAAACACTTGACACGTGGCAAAACTTTTTACAAATCTTGAATTGCATCAGAGGGTGGGGGAGAGAAGGGGGAGGAGGGTGGGGGAGAGAAGGTGAGGAGGGTGGGGGAGAGAAGGGGGAGGAGGGTGGGGAGAGGGGACATGAATAGGGGGCCTTGTCTTCATCTCTCTCGCTACCTCTCTAGCCCTTCCGCTCTTACAGCATTTCTTCTTTATATCCCAACTTTAGAACATGAATAATACAGATCCACATAGCTCCTTTTCCGCCGTTCTCCATACGGGTCAATCAACGTGCATGAACTACTCCTGTAATGTTTAGCCTAAGATATTGATTATCAATGTCCAACCGGACACCAGAAATAACACATTCTACCAGTGCCCTGCTCTGAAAAATCAAAGCTGTTCACTTCATGCATTGAACCTATCATGACATATGATGAGTTGCAGGGCAATGGGTGAGGGAAGAAAAATGTAATTCATTTCATTTTTTGTATTTATTATTATCAACAAATCAATTGAAAAAGTATATGGGGGAATACAAGTATATATAAAGGACAGTTGGGGGTACAATATCACATTCAGTCTTGGGGAGCAACGGATTACATGTAATCTGTTACATGTAAGGGATGACAACAAAAAACGGTAACTGTAATCCATTACGTTACCAGCATAAATAATGTAATCAGATGTACAGAAAAACTAGATGATTATTTTGAGGATTAATTTTAAATTCAGAAAGGAAGTTTGCGAGAAAAAAAAATGTTTGACATTCAAATCAGCATTGAAAAAAGGCGCAAGTGTAACGTTCGTCGCCTGGTGACGAGGAAGCGGACCAAAACGCAGCTGGGAGCGAACACATGTTTATTCAACACACTGGAATTAAACATGTACACAAAAATCAAGAAAAATGCAGATACGTTACGTGCTCAAACAAAGAGACAACACCCCACAAACAGCGTGGGGAAAACAGCAACTTAAATGTGATCCCAATCAGAGACAATTAGCGACAGCTGTCTCTGATTGGGAATCGACAGAACCCAACATAGAAATAACCCACCTAGAGCCTACACAAGGCTAAAACGTAAACCAAACACAAACCAATGAAAAATACCTAACATGACACACCCTGACCCAATATACCCGAGTTCACCTGGTCAGGGCGTGACAGAACCCCCCCCCCCCCAACGGTGCGTACTCCCGGCGCCCCAAACTTAAGTCTATTAGGGGGGACCGGGTGGGCGCCTCACCCTCGGTGGAGGCTCTGGCCCCGGGCGTGTTCTCTCCCCGCCTTCACCTAAACCCTACCCCTCTGGCCCGGACTGGACCACTGTGGAGCGGCATGCTCAGGCTCCGGAGCGGAGCCGTCGACCAGAACAGGATTGGGGAGCAGGGACGGGCCGGACAGGACTGGGGACACGCACCACTGACTTGGTGCGGGGAGCAGGGACGGGCCGGACAGGACTGGGGACACGCACCACCAACCTGGTGCGGGGAACAGGGACGGGCCGGACAGGACTGGGGACACGCACCACTAACCTGGTGCGGGGGACTAGGGACGGGCCGGACAGGACTGGGGACACGCACCACTAACCTGGTGCGGGGAGCAGGAACGGGCCGGACAGGACTGGGGACACACACCACTAACCTGGTGCGGGGAGCAGGGACGGGCCGGACAGGACTGGGGACACGTACCACTAAGCTGGTGCGGGGAGCAGGAACGGGCCGGACAGGACTGGGGACACGCACCACTAACCTGGTGCGGGGAGCAGGGACGGGCCGGACAGGACTGGGGACATGCACCACTGACTTGGTGCGGGGAGCAGGGATGGGCCGGACAGGACTGGGGACACGCACCACCAACCTGGTGCGGGGGAGCAGGGACGGGCCAGACAGGACTGTGAACACGTACTGGTGACCTGAAGCGTGGAGCCGGTTTAGCCACTCGTCCTGGCTGGATGCCCATCCTAGCACGGCATGTGCTGGGCATGTCCACCGGACACACCGGGCTGTGCGGGCGCACTGGCGACACAGCGCGCAACTCCGCATACCATGGCTTGGTGCGGGGAGCAGGGACGGGCCGGGCAGGACTGTGGACACGCACCACTAGCCTGGTGCGGGGAGCAGGGACGGGCCGGACAGGACTGGGGACACGCACCACCAACCTGGTGCGGGGAGCAGGGACGGGCCAGACAGGACTGTGAACACGTACTGGTGACCTGAAGCGTGGAGCCGGTTTAGCCACTCGTCCTGGCTGGATGCCCATCCTAGCACGGCATGTGCTGGGCATGTCCACCGGACGCACCGGGCTGTGCGGGCGCACTGGCGACACAGCACGCAACTCCGCATACCATGGCTCCTCCTCCAGATCTTCCCTCTGCAGGTCCTCAATCAACTGCCTCATCATCTTCGTCTCTTCCTCCGTCGTCATCCCCCACGAGAGCAGTGGTCTGGGCTCTTCCTCTGCCCTTCCGGACCACCCCATTAGCCCCCCCAAAAAAAATTCTTGGGGGTGTTTTCCGGGCCTCCTCGACCGCCGCCTGCGACTCCGTCTACCGGCTGGCTTTACCTCCTCGACCTGGGAATCCTTCCGCCAGGGTCCTTTCCCTGACATGATCTCCTCCCAGGTCCAGAACTCCTTCCCCTCGCGAGCCCATCTCTCGCGCTCCTTTTCCTCCCGCTGCTTGGTCCTGGTTCGGTGGGGTGTTCTGTAACGTTCGTCGCCTGATGACGAGGAAGCGGACCAAAACGCAGCTGGGAGCGAACACATGTTTATTCAACACACTAGAATTAAACATGTACACAAAAATCAAGAAAAATGCAGATACATTACGTGCTCAAACAAAGAGACAACACCCCACAAACAGCGTGGGGAAAACAGCAACTTAAATGTGATCCCAATCAGAGACAATTAGCGACAGCTGTCTCTGATTGGGAATCGACAGAACCCAACATAGAAATAACCCACCTAGAGCCTACACAAGGCTAAAACGTAAACCAAACACAAACCAATGAAAAATACCTAACATGACACACCCTGACCCAATATACCCGAGTTCACCTGGTCAGGGCGTGACAGCAAGATTAACTTTGTTAAGAGTGAGTCTGACCACAAGTCAGAGACCACTATGATGACACATCAAATGTGTTTGATGGATCGCGGGAAAAGAGCAGGAATAGGCTTTTTTAGGCTACAGTCCAAACTATGTCTTCCAATGGTGCGACTGCTGTCGGCATCCAAAGATTATCCAACTTGAATAAACGCTTGGAGGTAAGGATGACAGCAGTGCTGTAGTCCACGGCGATACGGATATCACTTATTATTGATATCTACATAGCACATTGATGTGAATCACACTGCTGCTCTCTCATTTAGCTATTTGTGCCTTACGGATTGTGGTTGTTGCTGTTCACAAATCTAAATGTGTATTTGAACCCAATAATGGTTGAATTTGGTATTGGTATTTTATTAGCATCCCCATTAGCTGTTGCAAAAGCAGCAGCTACTCTTCCTGGGGTTCCACACAAAACATGACATAATACAGAACATCATTAGACAAGAACAGCTCAAGGACAGAACTACATACATTTTTAAAAAGGCACAGGTAGCCTACATATCAATACACACAAACTATCTAGGTCTAATAGGGGAGAGGTGTTGTGCCGTGAGGTGTTGCTTTATCTGTTTTTTTAAACCAGGTTTGCTGTTTATTTGAGCAATATGAGATGGAACGGAGTTCCATGCAATAATGGCTGTGTATAATACTGTACACTCTTTGTTCTGGATTTGGGGACTGTGAAAAGACCCCTGCTGGCATGTCTGGTGGGATAAATGTGTGTGTCAGAGCTGTGTGTATGTTGACTATGCAAACAATTTGGGATTTTCAACACATTAATGTTTCTTATAAAAAGAAGAAGTGATGCAGTCAGTCTTTCCTCAACTCTTAGCCAAGAGAGAATGGCATGCATAGTATTTATATCAGCCCTCTGATTACAATGAAGAGCAAGACATGCCACTTTGTTCTGGGCGAGCTGCAGCATAACTAGGTCTTTCCTTGCAGCACTGGACCACCGACTGGACAATAATCAAGATTAGACAAAACTAGATCCTGCAGAACTTGCTTTTTGGAGTGTGGTGACTTAATCTGAAGACTGTTATTTATCAAATTAACTAACTATGTTTAATTGTTACCCGATTAAATTAATCATGTAACAATTAAAAAGTTAGGATCTGGGGCACCACGAGAGCAGTTCTTTGAAGAGTGACCATCTCCTGAATTAAACTCTAAAAGGTCTTTACCATCTGGGTAACTCTTTAAAAGGTCTTTACCATCTGGGTAACTCTTTAAAAGGTCTTTACCATCTGGGTAACTCTTTAAAAGGTCTTTACATATCACATCTATAAACAGTCAACTTATTCATCATAACCTCGTATCATATCATCATACTGAACAGTCGTAACCTCCTTGCATATGGAAAAACCAGAGCCTTACTTATGATTCAGTACTACACAAATTGGTCTAATTATTTACTAGCTAATTAAATGGGAACACAGGATAAACATACATAATACATTAAAAACAGGTCCATAGCGGACTGACAACTATATGACTGCTTGTTAACCTGTTATGGCTAGGGGGCAGTATTTTCACGGCTGGATAAAAAACGTACCCGATTTAATCTGGTTACTACTCCTGCCCAGTAACTAGAATATGCATATAATTATTGGCTTTGGATAGAAAACACCCTAAAGTTTCTAAAACTGTTTGAATGGTGTCTGTGAGTATACAGAACTCATATGGCAGGCAAAAACCTGAGAAGATTTCATGCAGGAAGTGGCCTGTCTGACAAGGTGTCGTTCTTCTTGTCTCTGTTTATTGAAGAGTGAGGATCTTAGCTGTCCCGTGACACTTCCTACGGCTGCCATAGGCTCTCAGAAGGCGGCAAAACGCTGAATCGTGGCTTTGCAGGCTCTGGCTGAAAAAAAGTAGCGCGTTTGAGTAGTGGCTGGTTACAGTACTGTGAGACTCAGGCTCATGCCCGCGTGGACCGAAAGCTTTGTTTTCTTTCCTCTGTTTAGCTAAATGGACATTCCCGGTCGGAATATTATTGCTTTTTTACGAGAAAAATGGCATAAAAATGGATTTTAAACAGCGGTTGACATGCTTCGAAGTACGGTAATGGAATATTTAGATTTTTTTGTCACGAATTGCGCCATGCGCGCGACCCTGATTTACCATTTCGGATAGTGTCTGGGACGCATTACGAACAAAACGCCGCTATTCGGATATAACGATGGATTATTTTGGAGCAAACCAACATTTGTTATTGAAGTAGCAGTCCTGGGAGTGCATTCTGACGAAGACAACAAAAGGTAATCAAACTTTTATACTAGTAAATCTGATATTGGTGAGTGCTAAACTTGCCGGGTGTCTAAATAGCTAGCCCGTGATGGCTGGGCTATGTACTTAGAATATTGCAAAATGTGCTTTCACCAAAAAGCTATTTTAAAATCGGACATATCGAGTGCATAGAGGAGTTCTGTATCTATAATTCTTAAAATAATTGTTATTCTTTTTGTGAACGTTTATCGTGAGTAATTTAGTAAATTGTTAGCAAATTCCCCGGAAGTTTGTAGTAGTTCTGAACGTCACATGCTAATGTAAAAAGCTGTTTTTTTATATAAATATGAACTTGATTGAACAAAACATGCATGTATTGTATAACATAATGTCCTAGGTGTGTCATCTGATGAAGATCATCAAAGGTTAGTGCTGCATTTAGCTGTCTTCTGGGTTTTTGTGACATTATATGCTAGCTTGAAAAATGGGTGTCTGATTATTTCTGGCTTGGTACTCTGCTGACATAATCTAATGTTTTGCTTTCGCTGTAAAGCCTTTTTGAAATTGGACAGTGTGGTTAGATAAAGGAGAGTCTTGTCTTTAAAATGCTGTGAAATAGTCATATGTTTGAAAAATTGAAGTTTTTGTATTTTTGAGGAATTTGTAATTCGCGCCACGCCTATCATTGGATATTGGAGCAGGTGTTCCGCTAGCGGAACGTCTAGATGTAAGAGGTTAACCTGTCTGGGCTAGTGGGACGTCAGCATCCCACTCTATTCAACAGCCAGTCGTAGACCGTGCCGCGAAATACAAAAACCTTATAAATGCTATAACTTACATTTCTCAAACATATGACTATTTTCCACCATTTCAAAGACAAGACTCTCGTTAATCTAACCACATTGTCCGATTTCAAAAAGGCTTTACAGTGAAAGCAAAACATTAGATTATGTCAGGAGAGTACCCAGCCAGAAATAATCACACAGCCATTTTCAAAGCAAGCATATACACTCCTAGGACATTATGTTATACAATACATGCATGTTTTGTTCAATCAAGTTCAAATTTATATCAAAAACCAGCTTTTTACATTAGCATGTGATGTTCAGAACTAGCATACCCACCGAAAACTTCAGGTGAATTTACTAAATTACTCAGCATAAACATTCACAAAATACATAACAATTACTTTAAGAATTATAGATACAGAACTCCTTTATGCAATCGCGGTGTCAGATTTTAAAATAGCTTTTCGGCAAAAGCACATTTTGCAATATTCTGAGTACATAGCTCGGCCATCAAGGCTAGCTATTCAGACACTCGCCAACGTCGAGGCTCAGTAAACTCAGAATTACTATTAGAAAAATTGGATTACCTTTGCTGTTCTTCGTCAGAATGCACTCCCAGGACTTCTACTTCAACAACAAATGTTGTTTTGGTTCCAAATAATCCATAGTTATATTCAAATAGCTCCGTTTTGTTCGTGCGTTCAGGTCACTATCCAAATGGCGATGCGCGGGCACATTTCGTGACAAAAAAATTCAAAATGTTCCTTTACCGTACTTAGAAGCATGTCAAACGCTGTTTAAAATCAATTTTTATGCAATTTTTCTCGTAAAATAGCGATAATATTCCAACCGGACAATGTTGTATTCATTCAAATACGGAAAGAAAAACATGGTGATCTCTCGTGACCTCGCATCTCCTGTCTCTGAGCCCCCAGACAGACCACTCACAAACAGAGTTCCTGTACCTAGCCCAGAGACAGCAGACGCCCAATCCACTTTCTGGCACCTTCAGAGAGCCAATGGAAGCCTTAGAAAGTGTCACGTAACAGCAAAGATACTGTAATTCCGATAGAGATAACACAGAAGGAACACAAATTGTCAGACAGGCCACTTCCTGCTTGTAATTTTCTCAGGTTTTTGGCTGCCATATGAGTTCTGTTATACTCACAGACACCATTCAAACAGTTTTAGAAACGTTTGAGTGTTTTCTATCCAAATCTACTAATAATTTATTAGGGCAAGAGTAGTAACCAGTTTAAATCGGGTATGTTTTTTATCCGGCCGTGAAAATACTGCCCCCTATCCTAGACAGGTTAAAGAAGAGTTGGAGAGGGAGAGAGATGGACAGAGATACTTAACATTGGTACATTCAGAAACAACGCTCACTTGCAGTAACCTTATACTTTGCGCACAAAACGCTGCCCGCTTTGAGTAAGAAAACATGAATGTATTTACGTGAAATGCCTGGTTTCACCGTGTATCGCTCTCTGAACAGGGCCGCCTTGGAAAGGGGCACGCTTGTAAGGCTCTGATTGTCCAACATGGTTCCAACAAGTCTTATACTGTTGTCCTTTGTAGTTGACCGGTATCCGGTGACTTGTCGTGTAGTCCTGAACAGAACTACAGAGTTTATTTTCCTTCCATTCACTCTGGAAGAGGCTTCTTTGAAGATAGGCTAGCCAGCCGTATCGATGGTTTGAAGACAGGCTAGCCAGCCGTATCGATGGTTGGAAGACAGGCTAGCCAGCCGTATCGATGGTTGGAAGACAGGCTAGCCAGCCGTATCGATGGTTGGAAGACAGGCTAGCCAGCCGTATCGATGGTTGGAAGACAGGCTAGCCAGCCGTATCGATGGTTGGAAGACAGGCTAGCCAGCCGTATCGATGGTTGGAAGACAGGCTAGCCAGCCGTATCGATGGTTGGAAGACAGGCTAGCCAGCCGTATCGATGGTTGGAAGACAGGCTAGCCAGCCGTATCGATGGTTGGAAGACAGGCTAGCCAGCCGTATCGATGGTTGGAAGACAGGCTAGCCAGCCGTATCGATGGCTGGAAGACAGGCTAGCCAGCCGTATCGATGGCTGGAAGACAGGCTAGCCAGCCGTATCGATGGCTGGAAGACGGCTAGCCAGCGTTCGATGGCTGGAAGACAGGCTAGCCAGCCGTATCGATGGCTGGAAGACAGGCTAGCCAGCCGTATCGATGGCTGGAAGACAGGCTAGCCAGCCGTATCGATGGCTGAAGACAGGCTAGCCAGCCGTATCGATGGCTGGAAGACAGGCTAGCCAGCCCGTGTCGATGGCTGGAAGACAGGCTAGCCAGCCGTACGATGGCTGGAAGACAGGCTAGCCAGCCGTATCGATGGTTGGAAGACAGGCTAGCCAGCCGTGTCGATGGTTGGAAGACAGGCTAGCCAGCCGTGTCGATGGTTTTAAAACAGGCTAGCCAGCCGTGTCGATGGTTTGAAAACAGGCTAGCTAGCCGTAACGATGGTTTGAAAACAGGCTAGCCAGCCGTATCGATGGTTTGAGCAGAGTTACAGAATGAACCTGAATGTTCTCCCCTTTGATTTACAACAGGATGTGAGTTGTTAAGTTTTTGATGGTTTTGATGGAGTACCAGTATCAGACAGGTTGTGATGTCATCAGTATCAGAAGCTATTAGACAGGTTGTGATGTCATCAGTATCAGAAGCTGTTAGACAGGTTATGATGTCATCAGTATCAGAAGCTGTTAGACAGGTTATTAAAACAGGAAACAGCACGTTAGTTGTGTAGTTAAACAGGAAACAGCACGTTAGTTGTGTAGTTTAACAGGAAACAGCACGTTAGTTGTGTAGTTAAACAGGAAACAGCACGTTAGTTGTGTAGTTAAACAGAAAACAGCACGTTAGTTTTGCAGGGCTTAATGATGTTGATGGCTGTCGATGGTGAAATCCTGCATCACATTTTCATACTGGGGAGACCTAACGTTCGCCATCTCCCCCCTGTCTGCAAGCGGGGCCAATGACAACACACCTTATTGTCATCGGAATTGAACCAACCAATAAGAATGCTTGAACATTAAATACACATTTATTTTGAGGCAAGTGAAAACAACCAACCGTGTTACATCTGTCTGTCTGATTATTACAGTACCATGTCGTTGAACTATTGTCTGTCTGTGTATTACAGTAACATGTAGTTGATCTACTGTATGTCTGTCTGAATATTACAGTAACATGTAGTTGAATTACAACTTCGACAACAACAGAAACGCATGGATTAGTAACACACTGCAACTGTAGAAACATATTCACAGCAATCTGATAAAAACTACAATGTAAAAATCCTTCTGAAGGAATGTCACAAATTGACTGATCACAAAAAGCATCAAGTATGATTGGCACAAAGCTTAAAGTTACAGTACCATGTAGTTGACATACTGTATGTCTTTTGTCGTGGAAATTCTAACCAGAATGGAAGAGAGACTGCAGATTCTTCAAAACAACTTATTTTATTGTAAGATTTGTAAATCTGGAGGTGTCAACAATCACTCAAAAGGTGCAGAGTTAAGAACCCAACGAACTAGAGTTAGGTCTCAGCTTCTATAGGAAAGTACAACCCCCCTTTGGATTGTGAGAGAAACATATACGTATTTACCTGATTTGTTTAATATTAATAGTTAACAAATATGTGCTTAACAATAGTAAGACATTTCTATTCTACCAATGCTGTGCTTCTGTAAAGGGATGGTTCCCTTTTTGCTCCTAGAAGCTGGTCTAGGCTTGTAGTCAAGGACATTCCTGGCAACTCGGGAGGTAAACTTGAGGAACAGAATAGATCTGTATTGTTTCCAATCATCTTTGCTTCCGAGTAACTTGGTCACACGACATAAGAGAAAGACCCTCTGAGAGTGACCACAGTTCTTCAGTCCATCCTGTTCTTTTAGCTGACTTTCCAATAAAAGCCACATTGAGTTAAACTAGAAGACTATGAAAGGAAGAATGGAAAGTTAAAGGGAAAAGTGACAGCTGACTGGCACTGGGGTAGTTTTAGAAATGTGGGAAAGAGAAGCAGAGAGACGGTATGCTGAACAGTGTAAAAATATAATGGTAAAGATTACTGAGACTGAACCCCCGACCAACAGTGACACTACTAAAAGACGAAATAGCGAAGACGTCGATAGAGACTTTCCCCCGCCCTATTGCACCCCTTCCTATCAACCCCCACCACCACAGACTCCACTACGGGCACCAGCACAGGCTCCACCACAGGCTCCACCACAGGCTCCACCACAGGCTCCACCACAGGCTCCACCACAGGCACCACCACAGGCAGCCCATCAACACCCTCCCGCTCCCTCAGCTCCCTCTCAAGTTGTTGTCCCTCAAACAGCAGCAGCCGCAGCCACAGTCTTCAAAGAAGAGATTGTCAGACCGAGAACCAACAAAGAACCCTTGTACCCAGACCTCTGATCCAGAAGGCTGCTGAGATGGAGATTCCCTCCAGTTCAGAGGAAGAAGAGGAAAAGGAGGTTGAGGGGGAGTTCTCTCCCCATCTCCCCTCTAAAGCCCTCCAACACCAGTGAGACGGCAGACTTCGTCACTCCCATGGACAAGGAGGAAAACCAGAGCCAAGCCTGAACCCCAACAACCTTCACAAACTATGTTAAAACAAGACTATATCCCTTTCAGAAATAAGACAGAAGACAGGCTCCCCTGGTGGTGTACCCCATCCCACAGCCATGACCAAGGGCTGCAGGAGGTGACGTCTACGATGACTGGAGACCAGAGGTGTGGATCCAGAAAACCTGGCGACATGATGAAATTACTGACATCGCGAAGGAGCTGCCTGACCCCAGAAAAGATGCGGTGAAGTTTGTGGCCGACAGAAATCTCCTCTGCAGACAGTGTAAACGCTCCACAGCTGAGGTAGCCCACATCTTCAGGGCGACTAAGATCTAAATCACCAATGGTTACCAGATTGTGCGTACCAGCTTCAACTCACTGTTTTGGGTAACAGAATAAAGACGTGTATCCTCCAAAGTCTGATTGGCCAGCCATCCAGGGTTGCCCTCAAAAGAAGAGTGTCTGGAAGACTACCGAAAGAGGCTGGAGACCTGCTTCCGTCTAAACAGTGGGTTGAGGCCAGGAGAAGAGGCCTACAGCCATCTGTTGAAGGTGTCCCTTGTGAATGGCTTAAAGGAGGACTCCCAGAAGACAGTGAGAACTACCTGTATCAGCTGGGAGACTGAGCCACTGCAGACGGTTACCCAGCACTGCAAACACGCCGAAAGGCAGCAGGGTGAGAAAGAGGAAGAAAAGAGAAAGGCCAAAGAAGGGAGAGACACTGCAGGCTGCTCAACTACAGTTCTACCAAGGTACCGGGGGAAGAGGAGGCGGTGGACGTGGGGATCCCAGAGGAGGAGACAGGGGACAACCACCCGGTGATAGAAATTGCTACACCTGTGGGTTCATGGACATTTTGCTAGACATTGTCAGGAGCAGCAACCTGGCACAGAATTAACATTATGTGTGAAGCAGAAGGGTTAACAGTAACCCATGATGAAGGGAACAATGATTATCTGATGTTGATGTCTGAGTGTTGTGACTGATACTATTCATGGGATGTTATAAATGACTGCACTACTCTTGAGCGGGTTCTTTCATTGGCAAGAAAAACCCACTGGAATCCCACAAGCAGCTTCATGATATGTACATACTTGCATTGCACTTCCCATTTCTCACCATTGACAAGAGACCTCCATGATGACAAATCTTGGCTACCACATAGTTGTCTGAAAGAGCAGTTGTTGTCTTGGTTATTTACTGCAGTGATGATTTCTGTGCTTCAGGGGTGACTTTAACCCCCAGAAAAAGTTCCATCTGTTCCAGAAAAGTGGGCCTCACGTGTCTATAGCCAAGTCAGCTAAGGTTGAGGGGGAGGATACTGGAGTCTGGCTAAAGGGAGTGTCAATGGTTTCTGATTGGCAACCACTGCCTGATGGATCTAAGTTCCTCCAAGCAGGCAAACGTTTTGTAATCCTCTCTGCTGGGTTACACCAGTAGGGCGAGGTGTATATGGGTTAGAACATCCTAAAGTGGTGACACAGATGGTGGGGCTGAGTGATGATTCACCCTTGTTGGCAGGCATCCCAGACACTCTATGGGCAAAATATAAATATGACATAGGCAGAATGAAGGGAGGGGAACCAATTGTGGTTTGTCCTGACTCGCCCTGTAACACTCCCATTTCACCCACTTGCAAGGCCTCAGGCGATTGGTGTTTCTGATTTAAGACCAGTGAATGATGAAGTACAGCATCGTGAGGGGCCTGGTGGATTACTACTATAATAGACTAGACAGGGTGGTGAGGGGTCTGGTGGGTTACTACTATAAAAGACTAGACAGGGTGGTGAGGGGTCTGGTGGGTTACTACTATAAAAGACTAGACAGGGTGGTGAGGGGTCTGGTGGGTTACTACTATAAAAGACTAGACAGGGTGGTGAGGGGTTACTACTATAATAGACTAGACAGGGTGGTGAGGGGTCTGGTGGGTTACTACTATAATAGACTAGACAGGGTGGTGAGGGGTCTGGTGGGTTACTACTATAAAAGACTAGACAGGGTGGTGAGGGGTTACTACTATAATAGACTAGACAGGGTGGTGAGGGGTTACTACTATAATAGACTAGACAGGGTGGTGAGGGGTCTGGTGGGTTACTACTATAATAGACTAGACAGGGTGGTGAGGGGTTACTACTATAAAAGACTAGACAGGGTGGTGAGGGGTCTGGTTGGTTACTACTATAAAAGACTAGACAGGGTGGTGAGGGGTCTGGTGGGTTACTACTATAATAGACTAGACAGGGTGGTGAGGGTCTGGTGGGTTACTACTATAAAAGACTAGACAGGGTGGTGAGGGGTTACTACTATAAAAGACTAGACAGGGTGGTGAGGGGTCTGGTGGGTTACTACTATAAAAGACTAGACAGGGTGGTGAGGGGTCTGGTGGGTTACTACTATAAAAGACTAGACAGGGTGGTGAGGGGTCTGGTTGGTTACTACTATAAAAGACTAGACAGGGTGGTGAGGGGTCTGGTGGGTTACTACTATAAAAGACTAGACAGGGTGGTGAGGGGTCTGGTGGGTTACTACTATAAAAGACTAGACAGGGTGGTGAGGGTCTGGTGGGTTACTACTATAAAAGACTAGACAGGGTGGTGAGGGGTTACTACTATAAAAGACTAGACAGGGTGGTGAGGGGTCTGGTGGGTTACTACTATAATAGACTAGACAGGGTGGTGAGGGGTTACTACTATAATAGACTAGACAGGGTGGTGAGGGGTCTGGTGGGTTACTACTATAATAGACTAGACAGGGTGGTGAGGGGTCTGGTGGGTTACTACTATAATAGACTAGACAGGGTGGTGAGGGGTCTGGTGGGTTACTACTATAATAGACTAGACAGGGTGGTGAGGGGTCTGGTTGGTTACTACTATAAAAGACTAGACAGGGTGGTGAGGGGTTACTACTATAATAGACTAGACAGGGTGGTGAGGGGTCTGGTGGGTTACTACTATAAAAGACTAGACAGGGTGGTGAGGGGTCTGGTGGGTTACTACTATAAAAGACTAGACAGGGTGGTGAGGGGTCTGGTGGGTTACTACTATAAAAGACTAGACAGGGTGGTGAGGGGTTACTACTATAAAAGACTAGACAGGGTGGTGAGGGGTCTGGTGGGTTACTACTATAAAAGACTAGACAGGGTGGTGAGGGGTCTGGTGGGTTACTACTATAAAAGACTAGACAGGGTGATGAGGGGTCTGGTGGGTTACTACTATAATAGACTAGACAGGGTGGTGAGGGGTTACTACTATAAAAGACTAGACAGGGTGGTGAGGGGTTACTACTATAATAGACTAGACAGGGTGGTGAGGGGTCTGGTGGGTTACTACTATAAAAGACTAGACAGGGTGGTGAGGGGTTACTACTATAAAAGACTAGACAGGGTGGTGAGGGGTCTGGTTGGTTACTACTATAATAGACTAGACAGGGTGGTGAGGGGTCTGGTGGGTTACTACTATAAAAGACTAGACAGGGTGGTGAGGGTCTGGTGGGTTACTACTATAATAGACTAGACAGGGTGGTGAGGGGTCTGGTGGGTTACTACTATAATAGACTAGACAGGGTGGTGAGGGGTTACTACTATAATAGACTAGACAGGGTGGTGAGGGGTCTGGTGGGTTACTACTATAAAAGACTAGACAGGGTGGTGAGGGGTCTGGTGGGTTACTACTATAAAAGACTAGACAGGGTGGTGAGGGGTCTGGTGGGTTACTACTATAATAGACTAGACAGGGTGGTGAGGGGTCTGGTGGGTTACTACTATAATAGACTAGACAGGGTGGTGAGGGGTTACTACTATAATAGACTAGACAGGGTGGTGAGGGGTCTGGTGGGTTACTACTATAAAAGACTAGACAGGGTGGTGAGGGGTCTGGTGGGTTACTACTATAAAAGACTAGACAGGGTGGTGAGGGGTTACTACTATAATAGACTAGACAGGGTGGTGAGGGGTCTGGTGGGTTACTACTATAATAGACTAGACAGGGTGGTGAGGGGTCTGGTGGGTTACTACTATAAAAGACTAGACAGGGTGGTGAGGGGTCTGGTGGGTTACTACTATAAAAGACTAGACAGGGTGATGAGGGGTCTGGTGGGTTACTACTATAAAAGACTAGACAGGGTGGTGAGGGGTCTGGTGGGTTACTACTATAATAGACTAGACAGGGTGGTGAGGGGTCTGGTGGGTTACTACTATAAAAGACTAGACAGGGTGGTGAGGGGTCTGGTGGGTTACTACTACAAAAGACTAGACAGGGTGGTGAGGGGTTACTACTATAAAAGACTAGACAGGGTGGTGAGGGGTCTGGTTGGTTACTACTATAAAAGACTAGACAGGGTGGTGAGGGTCTGGTGGGTTACTACTATAAAAGACTAGACAGGGTGGTGAGGGGTTACTACTATAATAGACTAGACAGGGTGGTGAGGGTCTGGTGGGTTACTACTATAAAAGACTAGACAGGGTGGTGAGGGGTTACTACTATAAAAGACTAGACAGGGTGGTGAGGGGTCTGGTGGGTTACTACTATAAAAGACTAGACAGGGTGGTGAGGGGTTACTACTATAAAAGACTAGACAGGGTGGTGAGGGGTCTGGTGGGTTACTACTATAAAAGACTAGACAGGGTGGTGAGGGGTTACTACTATAAAAGACTAGACAGGGTGGTGAGGGGTTACTACTATAAAAGACTAGACAGGGTGGTGAGGGGTCTGGTGGGTTACTACTATAAAAGACTAGACAGGGTGGTGAGGGGTTACTACTATAAAAGACTAGACAGGGTGGTGAGGGGTCTGGTGGGTTACTACTATAATAGACTAGACAGGGTGGTGAGGGGTCTGGTGGGTTACTACTATAATAGACTAGACAGGGTGGTGAGGGGTCTGGTTGGTTACTACTATAATAGACTAGACAGGGTGGTGAGGGGTCTGGTTGGTTACTACTATAAAAGACTAGACAGGGTGGTGAGGGGTCTGGTGGGTTACTACTATAATAGACTAGACAGGGTGGTGAGGGGTCTGGTGGGTTACTACTATAAAAGACTAGACAGGGTGGTGAGGGGTCTGGTGGGTTACTACTATAAAAGACTAGACAGGGTGGTGAGGGGTTACTACTATAAAAGACTAGACAGGGTGGTGAGGGGTCTGGTTGGTTACTACTATAAAAGACTAGACAGGGTGGTGAGGGGTCTGGTGGGTTACTACTATAAAAGACTAGACAGGGTGGTGAGGGGTTACTACTATAAAAGACTAGACAGGGTGGTGAGGGGTCTGGTGGGTTACTACTATAAAAGACTAGACAGGGTGGTGAGGGTCTGGTGGGTTACTACTATAAAAGACTAGACAGGGTGGTGAGGGGTTACTACTATAAAAGACTAGACAGGGTGGTGAGGGGTCTGGTGGGTTACTACTATAATAGACTAGACAGGGTGGTGAGGGGTTACTACTATAATAGACTAGACAGGGTGGTGAGGGGTCTGGTGGGTTACTACTATAAAAGACTAGACAGGGTGGTGAGGGGTCTGGTGGGTTACTACTATAAAAGACTAGACAGGGTGGTGAGGGGTCTGGTGGGTTACTACTATAATAGACTAGACAGGGTGGTGAGGGGTCTGGTGGGTTACTACTATAATAGACTAGACAGGGTGGTGAGGGGTCTGGTGGGTTACTACTATAATAGACTAGACAGGGTGGTGAGGGGTCTGGTGGGTTACTACTATAAAAGACTAGACAGGGTGGTGAGGGGTCTGGTGGGTTACTACTATAAAAGACTAGACAGGGTGGTGAGGGTCTGGTGGGTTACTACTATAAAAGACTAGACAGGGTGGTGAGGGGTCTGGTGGGTTACTACTATAAAAGACTAGACAGGGTGGTGAGGGGTCTGGTGGGTTACTACTATAAAAGACTAGACAGGGTGGTGAGGGGTCTGGTGGGTTACTACTATAAAAGACTAGACAGGGTGGTGAGGGTCTGGTGGGTTACTACTATAAAAGACTAGACAGGGTGGTAAGGGGTTACTACTATAAAAGACTAGACAGGGTGGTGAGGGGTCTGGTGGGTTACTACTATAAAAGACTAGACAGGGTGGTGAGGGTCTGGTGGGTTACTACTATAAAAGACTAGACAGGGTGGTGAGGGGTCTGGTGGGTTACTACTATAAAAGACTAGACAGGGTGGTAAGGGGTTACTACTATAATAGACTAGACAGGGTGGTGAGGGTCTGGTTGGTTACTACTATAAAAGACTAGACAGGGTGGTGAGGGGTTACTACTATAAAAGACTAGACAGGGTGGTGAGGGGTCTGGTGGGTTACTACTATAAAAGACTAGACAGGGTGGTGAGGGGTTACTACTATAAAAGACTAGACAGGGTGGTGAGGGGTCTGGTGGGTTACTACTATAATAGACTAGACAGGGTGGTGAGGGGTCTGGTGGGTTACTACTATAAAAGTCTTGACAGGGTGGTGAGGGGTTACTACTATAAAAGACTAGACAGGGTGGTGAGGGGTCTGGTGGGTTACTACTATAAAAGTCTTGACAGGGTTGTGAGGGGTCTGGTGTGTTGTCTCAGAGTGGTGGCTGCTGCTATGGAAACAGTGTTGGCTTGTTGTTGATACTGTTGCTATGTGCCTACTGACTGTTCATGTACCTCATTCTGTTCATGTACCTCATTCTGTTCATGCTTTGATTTCACAGGCAAAGACTGCTCACCTGACTGCTAGACTGTTACATTACCAGAATGTACTGTTAACAATGTCCCATGTCACCTTGAAGAGATGTACTGTTCTTAACCTCTCTTGGGGAGGTGGGACGCTACCGTCCCATCCACGGTTCACACTTTTCAACAGCCAGTGAAAAATCAGAGCGCCAAATTCAAAACCACAAAATGTCATAATTCAAAGTTCTCAAACATACGACTATTTTACACCATTTTAAAGATACACGTCTCCTTAATGTAACCGCATTGTCCGATTTCAAAAAGGCTTTACGGCGAAAGCATAAAGTTAGATTATGTTAGGACAGTTCCAACACAAGAAAAACCACACAGCCATTTTCCTAGCAAGGACAGGCATCATAAAAACCAGAAAATCAGCTAAAATTATGTACTAACCTGTGACGATCTTCATCAGATGACACTCCTAGGACATCATGCTACACAATACATGCATTTTTTGTTCAATCAAGTTGATATTTGTATCCAAAAACAGCATTTTACATTGGCGCGTGATGTTCAGAAAATATTTTGCCTCCAATACTGCGGTGGATCAGCACAACAATTTACAAAAATACTCATCATAAACGTTGATAAAATATTAAACTGTTATTCAAAGAATTATAGATGAACATCTCCTTTATGCAACCGCTGTGACAGATTTTAAAAAAGCTTCACGGGGAAAGCACACTTTGCAATAATCTGAGTACGGCGCTCAGAAAAATACACTAGGCAATACAGATGCCCGCCATTTTGGAGTCATCTAAAATCATAAATAGCATTAGAAATATTCTCTTACCTTTGATGATCTTCATCAGAATGCACTTCCAGGAATCCCAGGTCCACAATAAATGTTGTTTTGTTCGATAAAGTCCATAATTTATGTCCAAATACCTCGTTGTTGTTTGCGCGTTCAGTAAGCTACTCCAAGTGTAGGAAGCGCAGCCAAAATGTCACGCCGAAAAGTCAAAAAAAGTTATATTTACTTTCGTTCAAACATGTCAAACGTTGTATAGCATCAATCTATAGGGCCTTTTTAACCTCTTGACGTACCTTAACCTGTTATGGCTAGGGGGCAGTATTTTCACGGCTGGATAAAAAACGTACCCGATTTAATCTGGTTACTACTCCTGCCCAGTAACTAGAATATGCATATATGTATTGGCTTTGGATAGAAAACACTCCAAAGTTTCTAAAACTGTTTGAATGGTCTGTGAGTATAACAGAACTCATATGGCAGGTCAAAACCTGAGAGATTCCTTTACAGGAAGAGGCCTGTCTGACCATTTCTTGAACTTCTTTGCCATCTCATTCAATTACAAAGGATCTCTGCTCTAACGTGACACTTCCTAGGTCTTCCATAGGCTCTCAGAGCCCGGGAAAAAACAGAATGTCGTCATCCCAGCCCCAGGCTGAAACACATTATCGCCTTTCTCAAGTGGCCGATCAAGGGACTGTGGGCTTAGGCGCGTGCCCTGGCCTCCCCCGTCCTTGTGATTTTTCCTCTGTTTGCCGAAAAGGAGATTCCCGGTCGGAATATTATCGCTTTTTTACGAGATAAATTGCATAAAAATTGATTTTAAACAGCGGTTGACATGCTTCGAAGTACGGTAATGGAATATTTAGACATTTTTTGTCACGAATTGCGCCATGCGCGCGACCCTGATATACCATTTCGGATAGTTTCTGGAACGCACGAACAAAACGCCGCTATTCGGATATAACGATGGATTATTTGGGACCAAACCAACATTTGTTATTGAAGTAGCAGTCCTGGGAGTGCATTCTGACGAAGACAACAAAGGTAATAACATTTTTGTAATAGTAAATCTGATTTTGGTGAAGGCTAAACTTGCCGGGTGTCTAAATAGCTAGCCCGTGATGGCTGGGCTATGTACTTAGAATATTGCAAAATGTGCTTTCACCAAAAAGCTATTTTAAAATCGGACATATCGAGTGCATAGAGTTCTGTATCTATAATTCTTAAAATAATTGTTATGCTTTTTGTGAATGTTTATCGTGAGTAATTTAGTAAATTGTTAGTAAATTCCCCGGAAGTTTGCTAGTTCTGAATGTCACATGCTAATGTAAAAAGCTGTTTTTTGATATAAATATGAACTTGATTGAACAAAACATGCATGTATTGTATAACATAATGTCCTAGGTGTGTCATCTGATGAAGATCATCAAAGGTTAGTGCTGCATTTAGCTGTCTTCTGGGTTTTTGTGACATTATATGCTAGCTTGAAAAATGGGTGTCTGATTATTTCTGGCTGGGTACTCTGCTGACATAATCTAATGTTTTGCTTTCGCTGTAAAGCCTTTTTGAAATTGGACAGTGTGGTTAGATAAAGGAGAGTCTTGTCTTTAAAATGCTGTGAAATAGTCATATGTTTGAAAAATTGAAGTTTTTGTATTTTTGAGGAATTTGTAATTCGCGCCACGCCTATCATTGGATATTGGAGCAGGTGTTCCGCTAGCGGAACGTCTAGATGTAAGAGGTTAAGGCCAGGGGGCGCTATTGAGAATTTTGAAAAAGATACGTGCCCATATTAAACTGCCTCCTACACAAACTCAGAAGCCTGGATATGCATATTATTATTATATTTGGATAGAAAACACTCTAAAGTTTCTAAAACTGTTTGAATGGTGTCTGTAAGTATAACAGAACTCATATGGCAGTCAAAACCCTGAGAGAAATCATAACAGGAAGTGGAAATCTGATGTGTGGAATCACTTTCAACCCTTTGCCTATGAAACACACAGTGAGTTAGGATTCATGTAGCACTTCCTACGGCTTCCACTAGATGTCAACAGTCTTGTGGTTTGAGTCTTCTCCGGTAAAAAGTGACCGAACGAGAGGCCTGGAAAGTTTGTCATAGGGGAGGGCCATTACTACTATGATGCGCATGCCCGTGGGTACTCTCTCGTTCGAAACGTTTTGTAAGACAATGCAATCGTCCGCCTTGAATATTATTGAAGTTCTGATTGAAAAAGGCCCTAAAGATTGATGCTATACAACGTTTGACATGTTTGAACAAACGTAAATAAATAAAAATTGCACATTCAAGACGACAAGTCCCGGCGCTCGTACATTTTGAGTAGCCTTCGGGGAACGCGCTAACAAGAAGGAGCTATTGGGACATAAATTATTAACTTTTTCAAACAAAACTACATTTGTTGTGGACCTGGGATTCCTGGAAGTGCCTTCTGATGAAGATAATCAAAGGGAAGTGAATATTTACAATAGTATATTTGATTTTAGATGACTCCAAGGTGGCGCTAACCCACCATGGCCTCGTTTATTGCAAAGTGTGATTTCCCAGTAAAGTTATTTTTAAATCTGGCAATGCGGTTGCATTCACGAGATGTTAATCTATAATTCTTTGAATGACAATATTATATTTTACCAATGTTTTCTAATAGTAATTTTGTAAATTGTAGCGCTGATTCACCGGAAGCATTTGAGGGAAAATATTTTCTGAACATCACGCGCCAATGTAAAATGCTGTTTTTATATATAAATATGAACTTTATCGAACAAAAGAATGCATGTATTGTGTAACATGATGTCCTAGGAGTGTCATCTGATGAAGATTGTCAAAGGTTAGTGCTTCATTTAGCTGTGTTTTGGTTATTTGTGATACATGTGGTTGGTCGGAAAATGGCGGTGTGGCTATTGTGTCGATGTACTCTCCTAACATAATGTCATGTTTTGCTTTCGCTGTAAAGCCTTTTTGAAATCGGACAACGTGGTTCGATTCAGGAGAAGTGTATCTATAAAATGGTGTAAAATAGTCCTATGTTTGAGAAACAGAAATTATTAGATTTGGTTTTGAATATGGCGCTCTGATTTTTTTCGCTGGATGTTGATCCCGGTCACGGGATCCGCGCGGCAAGAAGTTAACCTGTTAGGGCTAGGGGGCAGTATTGACACGGCTGGATAAAAACGTACCCGATTTAATCTGGTTACTACTCCTGCCCAGTAACTAGAATATGCATATAATTATTGGCTTTGGATAGAAAACACCCTAAAGTTTCTAAAACTGTTTGAACGGTGTCTGTGAGTATAACAGAACTCATATGGCAGGCAAAAACCTGAGAAGATTTCATGCAGGAAGTTGCCTGTCTGACAAGGTGTCGTTCTTCTTGTCTCTGTTTATTGAAGAGTGAGGATCTTAGCTGTCCCGTGACACTTCCTACGGCTGCCATAGGTTCTCAGAAGGCGGCAAAATACTGAATCGTGGCTTTGCAGGCTCTGGCTGAAAAAGTAGCGCGTTTGGGTAGTGGCTAGTTACAGTACTGTAAGACTCAGGCTCGTGCCCGCGTCGACCGAAAGCTTTGTTTTCTTTCCTCTGTTTAGCTAAATGGACATTCCCGGTCGAAATATTATCGTTTTTTTACGAGAAAAATTGCATAAAAATGGATTTTAAACAGCGGTTGACATGCTTCGAAGTACGGTAATGGAATATTTAGATTTTTTTTGTCACGAATTGCGCCATGCGCACGACCCTGATTTACCATTTCGGATAGTGTCTGGGACGCACGAACAAAACGCCGCTATTCAGATATAACGATGGATTATTTTGGACCAAACCAACATTTGTTATTTAAGTAGCAGTCCTGGGAGTGCATTCTGACGAAGACAACAAAAGGTAATCAAACTTTTATAATAGTAAATCTGATATTGGTGAGTGCTAAACTTGCCGGGTGTCTAAATAGCTAGCCCGGTGATGGCTGGGCTATGTACTTAGAATATTGCAAAATGTGCTTTCACCAATAAGCTATTTTAAAATCGGACATATCGAGTGCATAGAGGAGTTCTGTATCTATAATTCTTAAAATAATTGTTATGCTTTTTGTGAACGTTTATCGTGAGTAATTTAGTAAATTGTTAGTGAATTCGCCGGAAGTTTGCGGGGGGTATGCTAGTTCTGAACGTCACATGCTAATGTAAAAAGCTGGTTTTTGATATAAATATGAACTTGATTGAACAAAACATGCATGTATTGTATAACATAATGTCCTAGGAGTGTCATCTGATTAAGATCATCAAAGGTTAGTGCTGCATTTAGCTGTGGTTTTGGTTTTTGTGACATTATATGCTAGCTTGAAAAATGGGTGTCTGATTATTTCTGGCTGGTTACTCTCCTGACATAATCTAATGTTTTGCTTTCGTTGTAAAGCCTTTTTGAAATCGGACAATGTGGTTAGATAAAGGAGAGTCTTGTCTTTAAAATGGTGTAAAATAGTCATATGTTTGAAAAATTGAAGTTTTTGGATTTGAGGAATTTGTAATTCGTGCCACGCCCTATCATCTTGTGTCTACCTAAACATGTATCACTACTGTCGCTCCTATCTAAATGATATCTTGTGTCCTACCTAACCAGTGAACGTGTGGCTGTGACCGTCCTGTCAGTGCCTGTCATCACTGTTTGATATCTTTTACTGCAGGTATGCTTTCCTGTATTTTGGTTATTTTTCTAAACACAACACATGTATATTATACAATCACTTTGTAGATTCAGTCTGAGAGAGAGATTCTGAGAGCATTGAACGTGTGGCTGTGACCGTCCTGTCAATGCCTGTCATCACTGTTTGAAATATTTTACTGCAGATAAAAACCGAGTCAACCTGAATTGTGGGTGTCCATGTGCCTTTCAGCTGGGGTGCTGTGTGAAGTTGGTTACACCAGGTGATTGTCTTTAGAAACACTGCTAATCCAACCAATAGTGCTAGGTGCCTGTACTACAGAAACACTGCTAATACAACAATAGTGCTAGGTGCCTATACTACAGAAACACTGCTAATACAGCAATAGTGCTAGGTGCCTATACTACAGAAACACTGCTAACCAAGCAATAGTGCTAGGTGCCTGCACACTTGATTAAAGGGGAACTACTCTCAAAAATCAAAATTTCAGATTTTTCCCAAACCTCAATCGTGGTCTCCAGATGTGGTTTAAGCATTGTTATTGATTTAGAACATGCAATTGTATTGTTTTTCTGTTTAAAAAAGTCTGACATAGAGAACGAAAACCTGAACAAAAATTCAGTTTCTCTGTTTCAATTGTAGGCATACTATTATCCTACTGACCAGTACAGCTTGGGTTGGTCTACTATTATCCTACTGAACAGTACAGCTTGGGTTGGTCTACTATTATCCTACTGAACAGTACAGCTTGGGTTGGTCTACTATTATCCTACTGAACAGTACAGCTTGGGTTGGACTACTATCATCCTACTGAACAGTACAGCTTGGGTTGGTCTACTATTATCCTACTGAACAGTACAGCTTGGGTTGGTCTACTATTATCCTACGAACAGTACAGCTTGGGTTGGTCTACTATTATCCTACTGAACAGTACAGCTTGGGTTGGTCTACTATTATCCTACTGAACAAAGTACAGCTTGGGTTGGTCTACTATTATCCTACTGAACAGTACAGCTTGGGTTGGTCTACTATTATCCTACCGAACAGTACAGCTTGGGTTGGTCTACTATTATCCTACTGAACAGTACAGCTTGGGTTGGACTACTATTATCCTACCGAACAGTACAGCTTGGGTTGGTCTAGTATTATCCTACTGACCAGTACAGCTTGGGTTGGTCTACTATTATCCTACTGACCAGTACAGCTTGGGTTGGTCTACTATTATCCTACTGAACAGACAGCTTGGGTTGGTCTACTATTATCCTACTGAACAGTACAGCTTGGGTTGGTCGACTATTATCCTACTGACCAGTACAGCTTGGGTTGGTCTACTATCATCCTACTGAACAGTACAGCTTGGGTTGGTCTACTATTATCCTACTGAACAGTACAGCTTGGGTTGGTCTACTATTATCCTACCGACCAGTACAGCTTGGGTTGGTCGACTATTATCTACTGACCAGTACAGCTTGGGTTGGTCTACTATTTATCCTACTGACCAGTACAGCTTGGGTTGGTCTACTATTATCCTACTGAACAGTACAGCTTGGGTTGGTCTACTATTATCCTACCAGTACAGCTTGGGTTGGTCTACTATTATCCTACTGAAAAGTAACAGCTTGGGTTGGTCTACTATTATCCTACTGAACTGTACAGCTTGGGTTGGTCTACCTATTATCCTACTGACCAGTACAGCTTGGGTTGGTCTACTATTATCCTACGAAGCCAGTACAGCTTGGGTTGGTCTACTATTATTATCCCTACTGAACAGTACAGCTTGGGTTGGCCGACGTAATTAAGACCAATATGAACAGTTTTACAGCTGGGTTGGCCTGACTGTGAAAGACCAATAAACAGAACAGTACAGCTTCCATTTTGGAATTGATCAATTTAGGTCATTCGAGTGTATGTCACTG